>NC_073313.1:60047481-60214981 GCF_027595985.1 Sorex araneus | reverse complement strand
ATAAACATTGTCAAAATGGCAATACTCCCAAACGCATTATACAGATTTAACGCGATCCCTATAGGGATACCCATGGCATTCTTCAAAGAAGCGGAGCAAGCAATCCTGAAATTTATATGGAACAATAAACGCCCACGGATAGCTAAAACAATTCTTGGGAAAAAGATGATGGGAGGCATCACCCTCCCCAACCTTAAACTCTACTACAAAGCGGTAACAATTAAAACAGCATGGTACTGGAACAAAGGCAGAGCTGCAGACCAATGGAACAGGGTGGAATATCCCCACACACAACCTCAAAACTATGATCATCTAATCTTTGATAAAGGAGCAAGAGATGTGAAGTGGAGCAAGGAAAGTCTCTTTAACAAATGGTGCTGGCACAACTGGACAATCACATGCAAAAAAATGGGCTTAGAACTCGACCTGACACCATGCACAAAAGTCAGATCAAAATGGATTAAAGACCTCAACATCAGACCACAAACCATAAGGTCCATTGAAGACAAGGTCGGCAAAACCCTCCACGATATTGAAGATAAAGATATCTTCAAAGATGACACGGAACTAAGCAATCTAGTAAAAACAGAGATCAACAAATGGGACTACATTAAACTAAAAAGCTTCTGCACCGCAAAAGATACAGTCACCAGAATACAAAGACTATCTACAGAATGGGAAAGGATATTTACACAATACCCATCAGATAAGGGGTTGATATCAAGGGTATATAAAGCACTGGTTGAACTCTACAAGAAGAAAACATCCAACCCCATCAAAAAATGGGGCGAAGAAATGAACAGAAACTTTACCAAGGAAAAGATACGAATGGCCAAAAAGCACATGAAAAAGTGCTCTACATCACTAGTCGTCAGAGAGATGCAGATCAAAACAACCATGAGATACCACCTCACACCACAGAGACTAGCACACATCCAAAACAACAAAAGCAACCGCCGTTGGAGAGGATGTGGGGAGAAAGGGACCCTTCTACACTGCTGGTGGGAATGCCGGCTAGTTCAGCCCTTTTGGAAAACAGTATGTACGATTCTCAAAAAACTAGAGGTTGAGCTCCCATTTGACCCAGCAATACCACTGCTGGGAATATATCCCAGAAAAGCCAAAAAGTATAGTCGAAGTGACATATGCACTTATATGTTCACCGCAGCACTGTTTACAATAGCCAGAATCTGGAAAAAACCCGAGTGTCCTAGAACAGATGACTGGTTGAAGAAACTCTGGCACATCTATACAACGGAATACTATGCAGCTGTTAGAAAAAATGAGGTCATGACGTTTGCATATAAGTGGATCAACATGGAAAGTATCATGCTAAGTGAAATGAGTCAGAAAGAGAGAGACAGACATAGAAAGATTGCACTCATCTGTGGAATATAGAATAATAGACTATAAGACTAATGCCCAAGAATAGTAGAAATAAGTACCAGGAGATTGTTTCCATGGCTTGGAGGCTGGTCTCTCATTCTGGGTAACTCAGGGAAGGGACCACCAAGTAAAATGTGGTTGGAGGTCATGTGGGGGAAGGGTGAGGCGGGCGGAATACAGACCAGAGACTGAACACAATGGCCACTCAACACCTCTATTGCAAACCACAACACCTAATCAGAGAGAGATAACAAAAGGGAATTCCCTGCCATAGTGGCAGGGTGGGGTGGGGGGAGACGGGTCTGGGGAGGGGGGGAGGGATGTTGGGTTTACGCGTGGTGGAGAATGGGCACTGGTGAAGGGATGGGTTATTGAACTTTGTATGGGGGAAGCATGAGCATAAAGATGTATGGATCTGTAACTGTACCCTCACGATGACTCTCTAATTAAAAATAAACTAATAAAAAAAAAAGAATGGTGTGCTGAAAACTCTAGATGGAAGGCCCTCTTCGCTAATGCCTTCTATATTGATCAAGGAACTCTTATAAGGAACCTCTTCCCTGAGTTTGATCTTAAAAGGGGAGTGGGGTTTGCAGATGATATGTCAATGAACTAAACTCCTCTATTCTTTTATTCCCTTCAGAGAGTTTGATTTTCTGTTGAGCACATCCTTAGCACTGTCATCATTTTCTTTAGTTGAAAAGAGCAAACTGAAGTTTGCACCTCTTAAGAAGTAGACAGAGGAGGTGATGGACAAATTTTTATTGCTACCAGAGGTTTTTGTGAAGGCCTTCTCTCCTGTTACAATACTTAGCCTTGCTTAACATCAGCAGAGTCATTTTGGGAAAGCATAACTTTTGTTTTTTTTTTCTTTTGGCCAGTAACTGTCAGTCGAACCAGATAACACCCATTTCTGGGGATCAAACAAAAAGGCAGAATTACCCCTGCATGAAGTCAGTGGAGCCATAGCGCAGCGGGTAGGGCCTTCACCTTGCCCAGGTTTGATTCCTCTGCCCCTCTCAGAGAGCCCAGCAAGCTTCTGAGAGTATCCCGCCCACAGGACAGAGCCTGGCAAGCTCCCATGTCGTATTTGATATGCCAAAAACAGTAACAACGAGTCTCACAATGAGACGTTACTGATGCCCGCTTGAGCAAGTCAATGAGCAACGGGATGACAGTGACAGTGACAGTGAAGTCAATGGAGATAACCACCAAACCAGTCAAGGAAAAGGTCACCAGGGAGTGGCACAAGATGGTCAGGGAATCCCCTTGCATTGTTAAAGTATAAAACGACCCTGGGAGCAAGGAGAGAGGTCACTCTCCTACTAGAGGGGACGGCCCTGACTGGTCAGCTTTGTAAACTCCATACTTGTTTGACTTGAGCCAAATTAAATCTTTCACTGCAGAGCTCATTTCTCTGTGTGGTCTTTAGTACCCGGAACCTAACATCTGGGGGTTCGTCTGGCATCTGAAAGACTACCTGGTCTCTGAAGGGTTCCGGAGTCCTGAAAGATTAGTTAGACTCCGAAGGATTTGTGGGCCTGGGATCTGAAGGGTTTTCCAGAATCCGAGAGTCCGGCATATCCCAGTCGATGAGCTAAGAGTCTTCTATTCCTCTGGAAGTAAGCTTTGTCAGTTTGAGAAGGGCCCCATCGGCAGGCCTAAAGTGAGAAACTGGATGCAGTGTTGCTCTCTCACGAGGATGGGGGCGATTGAGGGATGCCTCTCACTCCCCTGAGATCTTTGGGAGAAGACTGGTGTCTGGAACTTTCTTGGAAATTCTTTTCTTCCTATATTTCCTGGGATTGTCTTTTGTGCTGGCTCTCATCTCATCACGAGGGCGATGGTTGGTCTGTCATGTTTTGTGTTGGGCTTCCCTGCAACTGACAAGTTTGCCAAGATTAAGTTTGCTGGCTTAGATTAACAAAAGTGCTTTCTTGACCCATTTTGAACAAGCAGGAAACAGGCTGGTCAGGCTGGGAAATGGGGGAGCAAAGGTTCCAATCGGCCAACAGGCTAACTTTGCTCTGAAGACTGCCCCTTCCTTTCTCAGTCCATCAGTTTTCTCCCTGCCGTCTGGCAGGGTCAGGTTGATCGATCAACTGTATATGTTTGCTCATGTATGTGATGCTCGGTATCAGTTTGTCTATGTCTATGGAACACTTGAATCAGAAAGTTTTCTCGTGTTTCCATAAACACTGGCAGTTCAAGTGTCTTCATATGCTGATGTCTGAAAGTTTGGTAAGAACTTGGTAACTTTAGGATGTTTGGTAAGGGCCTTTTGGGGACTGGAGAGATAGTCCAGTGAGTAGGGCATTTGCCTTGCACCCTACTAATGCTGGTTCAATCCCTGGCATCCTATATGGTCCCCTAAGCACTGCCAAGAGTAATTTCTGAGTGCAGGGTCAGGAGTAACCCCTGAGCATCGTTGGGTGTGACCCAAAAAAAGCACACAAAGAAGAACTAAAGGCCTTTTTCTGTGTCTGAAACTTTATGTCTGTTCTTTTTCCTGCATGAAATCATTAAAGTATTAGAGCTGTAGAAAGCTCATGGTTTGAAAAACCCAAGGTACAAGAACTGTTGAGGTTTAAGCCAAAGAAGATTTTCTCGTGTTTCATAAAAATTGATGGTTAAAAAGTTTTATTAGAATATCTGATTTAGAAAAACTTTTGAGTTGAAATTATCATCACTGTATCACTGTCATCCCGTTGAACATCAATTTGCTTTAATGGGCACCAGTAACATCTCTGTTCGTCCTAGCCCTTAAATTTTAGCAGCCTCCTTTTGCTTGTTCTTCCCAGCAGTGTGCCATTGGAGGCTCTTTAAGGGTAAGGGGAATGAGACCCATCATTGTTACTGTATTTGGCATATTGAATACACCACGGAGAGCTTGCCAGGCTCTGCCGTACAGGTGGATGCTCTTGGTACCTTGCCAGGTACTCTGAGAGGGAGAAGTAGGCTATAAGAGTTTCTGGGAGCTTTGTTCTATAGTCTCTGGATCTTGGCTATTGATGAGATTACACGGCACTGGGGGCAGTTGTGAGTATGGCTGCCAAGTTACTGGAAAATGGGGGATTTGGGTGTAGGAAGTCCAGGCCAGATCCAAGCAGGCTTGAAGATTTCAGCCCCGGGTCCTGCACACCTGAGTTCCTCTGCTGGTTCCTTCATGTTTGAGGCTTGTCCGATCGTATGGAGAGGGGCTTTGAGCATGGCTGTGGCTGGGTTCTAGAGGTCTTTGGCTGCTGAGGCTCTGCTTGGGGCACAGAGGGAAACTCAACCCATCCTGCTCCAAGGGGCCCTGGTGAAGACAGCCAGCACGAGGGCAAGAGACTCTGCGTTGCTCTTCCAGGAGAGTTGTTCTATTGTCTCTGGATCTTGGTTGTTGGTGGGATTACATGGCACTGGGGGCAGTTGGTGGGTGTGACTGCCAAGCTACTAGAAAATGGGGGGTCTGAGTGAAGGATGCCCAGTCCTGATCTGAGCAGGCTTGGAGATCTCAGCCCCGGGTCCTGCACACCTGGGTTCCTCTGCCGGTTCCTTCATATGTGAGGCTCATCCGAACATGTGGAGAGAGGCCTTGAGCATGGTTGTGGCTGGGATCTGGAGGCCTTTGACTGCCGGGGCTCTATGTATTATCATAATACATAAAAACGGGCTTAAAGAGTAATGGTTTAGTTTAAAATGTGGATTTATAGAGTTATAAAATTGCTTGCAAAACTTTCACCCTACCAGTGTTTGATTTGATCTCTGCGATAGTTAGTAACTTAAATTTCTAGATCTACTTATAAAAGGTTAATAATGGGTTAATCTGAGATGTCAGCCTGATAATCTGAAGCCACAGATTTATGCCTTGGTAACAGTCTTAAAGATCAGGCTTTCCTGCTAGAATTCCAGACCAGCTTTGGAACTTCGTACTGAAGAAGAAGAAAAAAAAAACTGAGTCATTTTAAAACTCAAGCATCTAAAAACAGCCCCTTTGGCTATAGTGGTTTCTGAGAATGGGGAATCCCTAAGCGGCCTAAGCAACTATGGTCGACGGCAGTCAAGTGAAAAATAACTAGTCCGTTTTCTGTGAATGTTTTAATTCTTTTATATCTGTTTCCCTAGAAATAGGAATTCTAAAGATAAAACTTGAGTATGTTTCGGTTAATTCCATAAGTGAAGTGAACTCTTGCTGAGTGAATATTTAATTAGAACTTTAATTAATATTTAATTAATAGGAACTTTAATTGTAGTTAAATTGCTCATCGATTGCTCATCGATTTGCTCGAGTGGGCACCAGTAATGTCTCCATTGTGAGATTTGTTACTGTTTTTGGCATATCGAATATGCTATGGGTAGCTTGCTAGGCTCTGCCGTGTGGGCGGGATACTCTCCGTAGCTTGGTGTGGAAGTCAATGTGGAGGTCTCGTTCTGTTCAGCAGGGAGAACCCTTCGTGGGTCTGAGAAGGGGACGCAGCCAAATGAACAGACACAGAGCCCGGAGGAGGGAGAAAAGGTGTTTATTCTATGGCAGTTACAGTATTTATACCTCCCTACTGGGAGGAGGTGGTATAGTATGCATGCCAGGACCCCCAACAGAAATGCAGGTTGTGGCATGGGCATTAGCTAGTGATAAACAAATGCTGATAGGATAAAATCAGTAAGATTAGGAGTAGAAACCTTCGCTAGGTGTGGCATGGGGTTAGCTAGTGATAAACAAATAGTGACAGGATAAGGTCAGTAAGGTAAAATGGCTCCCTACAGCTTGCCTGAATCAAACCTAGGTCTGCCTCATGCAAGGTAAATGCCCTACCCGCTGTGCTATGTATTATAAACATTTTTGCATATCTATAGAACTGATGGAATGCTTTTAAAATAGTACTGTACAGTTTTGTCATGCTAAGTGAGATAATGATCAGCAACTTGTTTCAAAACTTGGGAGATCAAGCTGTATTAAGTTCAGTAAAATCAGGAAGTCAAAGCTGTTCAAGGAGATATCAGTAAGAAAAGGAAAGGAATCCTCTTAAAGTGAAGCCACATTTGAAATGGAATAAGGGTAAATTACAGGACAGAATGAATGAATGTAAAGGAATGTGCAGAAAATTTAAGGATGGGTTTTAAGGAAATGAACTGATCACACTGTATTGTTATAAGAAACTCTTTAAATTATATCTGCAAAATTATTCTAGTACCTTTGTGGCAAGTCCATGGAATTGATATTAGAAGGAAGATCCAGACTCCTGATACAGTGCTCTGAGGCAACTGGACTCCTTTAAAAGATTACAAGAAATCAGGGCTTTCAACACTGGATTGAATGAATTAGACATGATGTTAAACTGTGTGCTTTATCTCTACAGATCTTAGCTCCTTTAGACTAAGACCCACAGTAAATGGGTGTATTGAATCTCATTGTGAATAAAGTGAAGTATTTGCTTTTCTCTTCCTTGTACTTTCAGTATATTTTGGATGCTTCTGATGCTTCATGATACTATATTGGTTTGCTTAAATCCAGATAAATCTTTCCTCTCTGTAGTAGGGTCTACCCCTCATGCAGACAGGAAAAACAGCTATGGGACCCCAAAGCCCTCTCCCTCAGAAACAGTCAAAGGGATTTCTTTAAATGACAGAAACAAGTAAAATAAATCTCAGGGAGACCCTAGAGGCAGGCCAGCAACAAGGAAAGACTGGAAATAATCTCTGCTATGGAAAATGGGGAATATGGAGATGTGTAATGACTGACCCAGCCTGGGCCCTGCTCTCAGCATCAGAAATCTGGGAACCAGCATCCCTTCCAGCCCTGAAGAAGGGATGAAGATGGGCTCCTTTCTTCCAGGACAGTCCTACAGAAAGTAGGGCCACCTCCAGCTCATGCTGCAGGCTTGAGGCCACCTCCCACACATCAGAGGACCTTATCTTCACATCTTATGGTCAGGCCTGGGTAACTCTGACATGTCAGAAAAATAAACACCACTATTGGTGTGTCTCCTGTCTTTAGCCAACCCCCAGGACTTCTCAGCAAATAATGGGGCGCACCAAATGAAGAGTTCTCCTGTCTTGCTGTGTTTATGCAAAGGAACAAGTACGGTTTATTAAGTCATCCAGCAAATTTAAAGTGAAGGTGGAGAGGAAACCATGTTTTTGTAACGTGCTTCTTTTGTAAAAGTCAGATTCTAGTTCTACAAAGGTGAATGAATCACTGTATTCTAATCCTGATTCCAAAGGTAGCCCCCTTGGGTCATCCAGATAAAACTTGGTTTACTGACTGTAGGTAAGCAGCCTAGTTCCTACAAAGGAACTCAATGTTGTACATGTTGTCACTAGTCTGACCAGGAGAGTGGAAGCCAGAGCTTCACCTGGGGGAACCTCAGCTCAAAATACAGAATTAATTGCTCTTACCCAGCCTTCCACTTGGCTGAAGGGCTGAGAGTGAACATCTGAACTGATTTGGTTCTTAGTTCCAGGTGCACATATAGTCATTTGGAGAGGACAATGATTTCTCAGAGCTCTTAATTCTTAATTCTTGTTCCATCATGGGATCAATACCCTATCCAGAGACTATTTCCTCTAAGCCATAATATTCTGCAGAGAAGGAACAATGGGCATTAGAATGAGGTTTTCAAAAAGGAAATTTAGAGTTTAAGGGAGTACATGAAGTTTCCTATTTGGGAGATGTTTTAATCACATTCATGAAAACCGTCTTCCCAGAGAAGGATCTGAACAAGACAGGAAGAGAAGCAACTCAGAATTATGTTTTGTGTACCATTAATGAATCAGTGGAAACCTTAGGCCTCATGTTCAGCATCAAGGAACTTATCCAACGAAAATTGGCAGCTTGACTTCATGCAAATGTTTAAAGAATAAATATCTATTGGTTACATCTTCAATGTATGGAAAGAAGTCTTTCCAATCTGTATTGAGAAAGCCAGATAAGTGGCTTGGTGTTTCTATGTTCATTAGAAGAATTTGGACACAGTAAGTCAATTCCCTTAGGCGAAAAAATTTAATGGGTATAGCATTATGTTGCTCAGGCTTTTGTTACTTTAAATTTGTGCCTTTTAAGACAGCAAAACACTTTGACCTTACTAGGTCAGAGAGGGCCTTTTACTCCTCCAAGAACTAATCTTTTCAAAGTGGCATTCCTTAGCCTAACTGACTTGATATTTTCTTTCAGGTATGGATGCTTTTGAGAAATAACCCAACCAATTCATTGCCTGGACCTCATGAAAGGTGGCATGAGATATCATCCCTTATACAGGTAGGGTCTACAGCCCACTGTCAGCATTAAGCAACTCCAGAAGATGGACCTCCAAACATTTTCCCTTAAAGACTTGAGGTGAAGAAATCTCTAGAGGGGAATACGATGTAAACGGTAGATTAGGGAAGCCCCCCTCCATCATGTCAATGACCCCCTATTTGGTGCATCCATTTTAGTTGTTAGCAGCCATTTTGCTATTCTGTATGCTGATGTAACTGATGAATGAGCTGGACATAAACTTGAGACCACATTTTGGAAAAAGAAACAGAACAAACAAAATTACAATACCTGCAGGTAGTGTCAGTCAACCAGTAAAAAGAAGGAACCTAAGGGTCATCCAGGCATAGAAAGAATAGAACAAAAAGGCATCCACAGATGGCACTAAACAATAAGCTTACAGGTCAGTCAAGGATGTAGTTTAGAGTTACTTAAACCCTTCCCAATGGTCAGGAGGGGTCATATCCTGTTGGATAACATTTGGTTGTCCTTGCTCCTGCTCAGGGAGCTTAAGTTTATTGAGTTACTCCCACAACAGTGCCCTTGAGGCACACCCAATTCCATCAAGCATTAATAATCCTATATTACTTTTCTCTTTCTTTTATGTCACTTGCACGGTTTAGCAATGTCCTTTTTGTATAGACACAGGAGGACAGTTGATGCTATGCTTTGTAACATGGAAGTTAATTGACTCCAAAATAATATTTATTCCTGAGCATTCATCATATTCAACTGACTTAAGCCTCAGTTGCCCTTACTTCCTAACACCCCCAAAAGGAGGGTCCCAACGAAGGAACTGGATGGACACAGATCCCCTGGCATCGAAAGGAGACGACAAGCTAAGCCCCATAAGTATAACAAGTTAAGAGAATGGTCGTGGAACAAACTGTGTTGACCCAAAAAGAAGTAACTGAAAAAGGATCCTGCTAGGGTTAGGAAAGACTAACCTGGCCTGAGAACTCTGGAATAACATCGACGAGGAATATGATGGACTGGTACAGCACCTCCATGATTGTGTAAAAAATGCCAAGAGTAGGAAAGCCACAAACAGACTCTGTCTTCTAAAATTCTCAAGCTCATTTGCCAACGTGGTTTGGCACAAGCCTCGGGCAACCACAAGCTAATGTCCAAGCTTGCAAAGCTGTGCAGAGAAGCGATAAAGGAGGGCCTCAAAGAGAGAAGAGTAGCAGTGTTAGCCGATGTGGCAGAAGCCAGGTAAAATATTCACAACGTTTGCCTGTCCTTTGCCAGCTACAAGACCAAGATGACTGCCCTCTGACATCGTGATGGATCTACCACATATTCAAGAAGAGCAATGGAGAGGATTATTCATGACTTCTACTCAGATCAGATCTCTTCAACAGCCACGTCCACCTGCCCACATACCAAATTCTGCAGGATGGATATGTCATTCCTTACATCCTTCCTTCTGAAATCCGACACACCATTTCACTGTTAAAGACGCATACAGCACCCGGTCCAGACGAGGTCAGACCCGAACACCTGAAGAATCTGCCATCAGTACTCATCAAATACACTGGCTCGGCTCTTTACACGCTACCTGTCTGAATGCAAGGTTCCACCCCAATGGAAAACCAGCAAGACAAAAACCTTCTTGTACAAAACCTTCTGTTGTACAAGAAGGGAGACATCCACGACATTGGCAACTATCGCCCAATCTGCCTGTTATCTGTCATCTACAAGTTGTTCACTCGAGTCATCCTGAATAGAATAGGCAGAACACTAGGCAAAAGACAACCAAGTGAGCAAGCTGCATTCGTAAAAGGATTCAGCATGATCAACCATATCCACACAATGTCCAAGCTCATAGAAGTTTTGCGAGAGTTCAAGATGCCTCTCTGTTCATCAATTTAAAGAAGACCTTCTATTCTTTGAGACTGAAGTGGTCATTGAACCCCTAGCCAAACAAGGCGTTCAAACTAGTACACCAAGATTCTCCGCGAGCTGTATTATGAATTCACCACTATGATCTCACCATTCTACAAGGAAGTGATCATTGACGTAAAGAGAGGAGTTCAGCAGGGTGATACCATTTCACCGAAATTCTTCAATGCTACCCTCAAGAACATCATGCGATGACTGGAATGGAAAGAAATGGGAGTGAAGATACATGGTCGGCAACTACATCACCTCTGCTTTGCTGATGACATTGTTCTCATAATGCCAAACATTAGCCAAGTGGCACAAATGCTGGCCGACTTCGACCATGAGTGTGGAAAGGTTGGACTGCAGCTGAATCTCAGCAAAACAATGTTCATGAAAAACGAACTAGTCCCTGACATTCCATTTGCTCTCAATGGAATAAACATCTCCGAATGCAGAAGCTATGTGTACCTGGGTCGAGAACTCAACAGGAGGAACAACTTGGCACCAGAACTGCGCAGGAGGAAGAGAGCAGCATGGAATGCCTTCAAGAGCATCGAAGAAGTGGTTAAGAGGACAAAGATTCTTCGCCTCCAGGCACATCTTTTCAACTCCACCATTCTTCCTGCACTAATATATGCCTCAGAGACCTGGGCCTTATGCAAAGAGGATGAGAACACTATTTCAGTATCCCAAAGAGGAATGAAAAGAGCTATGCTAGGAGTATCACGTTTCACTCAAGTGAGAGAAGGAATCCGGAGTTATGACCTCTGTCGACAGTCAAGAATCAGGGACGCTGTTGCGTTTTCCAAGATGTCAAAAATCAGATGGGCAGGACACATAATGCGATTCAGAGATCACCTCTGGACTAGAGCTGTTACCGACTGGATTCCATGGGACGTCAAAGACCGCGTGGCCACCCACCAACAAGATGGTAAGACTTCTTCATCAAAGCCCTGAATGAACGATTTGAGGCTCTTCCTGTTCCTGGAATGAGCAGATATCATTGGGCTACACTAGCACGCGACAGGGACAAATGGAGATGTTACTGCGCCCTCTCGAGCAAATCGAAGATCAATGGGATGACAAGTGATACAAGTGATTTTAATATATATCAATATATATTAATGTATATTAATATATCTCTCTGTTCATACAAAATGACTAGAAATATTATAAGAAGTAAATTCATTATGATTGTTCAAGTGGATTACTAGCTGAGGAAAGGAGAAAGCAATACACCCTAGATGGAATCCCACCCTTGACCATATCTCCTAGTAATCTAGAGTGTCTGAACCCTCAGATGAGATATTGTCCTTGAGTTAATTTCCTATAACTTCCCCTGAAGGAGTGGCTTTACCTCTGTTTGTTGTATGATAATGTTCAACCCCACTTATGTTTATCCCCACCCATCACGACTTCTATATAAGTATGCTGTAAGGGGAGAGTGGGGACTATGATGAAGATAAAGACTAAGAGGACCAGGAGGACAAGGCTTATGGAACTATGACTGGAACTATGATCAAAACTCTGACTATGATTGTGCTGTAAGTGAAAGACTGGAGTAGGCAGGGGAGGAGAGAGAAATAGACTATCTACTGACCAGCCTGGGGCCCTGTTTCTCTGTTTCCCCGGTCCTTCGTCTGTCCATCGCTGTGGACCGGCCAAGGGAACGGTACTCAGCCATTAAACACTTTCATCCCCCGTGCTCACTGTCATGCTTCTTTTTGAAACTCACAGTACCCCCCAACCATACTTTGGTCAGGGCCCATTAAACGAGACAAGTGTTTGACTCACTCACAAAGAAAAAGGGGGAATGTGATGGCTTACTCCCCTCCTGCAATACTTAGCCTTGCTTAACATCAGCAGATCCATTTTAGGAAAGCACAGCTTTGCCACTTGCATGGTTTGAACATTGTTAAACCATGCAAGCCCCAGTAGCTGTCAGTTGAACCAGATAACACCGATTTATGGGAATCAGCTGAAAAGGCAGGCCTACTCCAACCCATTTATGTGGATCAACCGAAAAGGCAGAATTACCCCTGCATGAAGTCAGTGGAGATAACCACCGAACCAGTCAAGGAAAAGGTCATCAGGGAGTGGCACAAGATGCTCAGGGAAGCCCCTGTCATTTTGAATGTACCAAAGGACCCTGGAAACAAGGGAAAAGGTTGCTTTCCTATTAGAGGGGATGGTCCTGAGTGGTCAGCTTTCTAAACTCCATTATTTTATTAAAAAATAATTTATTAGTGTATCACATGAGGTACAGTTACTTTCGTGCTTACATTTCAGCCATACAGTGGTCAAGTGCCTATCACTGCTCATTTTCCACCACCAATGGTCTCAGCATCCCTCCCACCACCCCTGCCCCGCCCGTCCTCCCCCCACCCCACCCTGCCTCTGTGGAAGGGCATTCCCTTTTGCTCTCTCTCTCTTTTTGGGTGTTGTTTTTTTTTGCAGTAGAGGTATTAAGTGGCCATCATGTTCAGTCTATAATCTACTTTCAGCCCAATTCTCCCATCCCAAACGGGCCCTCCAAGCACCCTTTACTTGGTGGTCCCTTCTCTATCTGAGCTGCCTTTTCCCCCAGCATGCGAGGCCAGCTTCTAAGATGTGGAGTAATCCTCTTGGTACTTATCTATACTGTTCTTGGATTAAACTCCGTTCTTGTTTGACTTCTGCCGAACAAAATATTCCACTGCAGAGCTCATTGTTCTATGTGGTCTTTCGGACACTGGACCCTAAGAGTTTTATCATTGGTTCAAGGTTTGAACTACCATATCTTCTTCAGAACACGGAGGAAGTCCGGATTATGTTTGACTCATAATCAGTAGGAGAAACTGTCATGATATTGGGACAGCTCTGATTTGGCTCCGTAACGTAATAACTGAATTCAGCACCCCTCTGTTAAGCTACTGGGATTGTCTCCATGGAAGTTACTCCCCATGACTCTTTGGCCTACCTGTATTTCTTAATGAAAGGTAAATGGATTACACTCCCCTATTTGTGTTGAAGGTGTTTGAACATGACGTAAGAATATATGAAATGAAGTGTGAATAGAAATAAGAGGGCCTATCAAGTTATTTGGTCCTAAAAGGCAACTGGGTTGATGGAGACATCTCTTTCCCAGAGGAGCATTTGAAGCCAATCCAGGCCCAGGAAGAAAGGTACAGGCTTAGAGGTCAGCAAAATCCTAACAGGGGATGTATTTTGGAAGAAGAGCCATCCTGTGCTGAGGAAAGAGAATAGATGCGTACACAGGCAAACAGACTTGCATTTGCGTGTCTCTACTGCAGGGGAGGGGTGGGCAAACAAGCCATGAGAAATAAGAAATCGAATGATAAAGATTTCTAAGGTTTTCAAGGTGCTGGCACCAGTGGAAAGTCAGACAACAAAACTGATATTTGGTGTACCGGAAACAACGGTGTATGTCACAAGTTCTGTGGAAACAGGACAAGTCCAGGCCTGAAGGCTTATAACACTCAACCTCAGCAGCTCATGAAAAACTACAGAATTCTGTGGCTGGGTATCACAGCTCACCTTTTCTTTTTTTATTGTTTGGCAATTATTGAGGTAACCATATTTATTCTTTGAAGTTTAATATAAATTAATGAATTAAATTTTCTATTAAATTAGCATTGACTCTTGGAATGCTTAATCATAATAGCCTATCTTTTTAATTTTTTTTCTTTTATTGAATCACCATGTGAAAAGTTACAAAGGTTTCAGGTTTAAGTCTCAGTTATACAATGCTCGAACACCCTTCCCTTCACCAGTGCACATATTCCACCACCAAGAATCACAGCATAGCTCCACCCCGACCCCCCCATATACCTCGACCCCACGCCGCCTGTGTAACTGATAAATTTCACTTTACTTTCTCTTTACTTTGATTACATTCAATATTTTCAACACAAAACTCACTATTATTGTTTGGAGTTTCCCCCCCTTAAAGTCGGACCTGCTATAAAGAAAGCAATTGATAATTTGTTTTCCATTGCTGAGAATGAAGCGATATGAGGTTGAGTGGCCACACTAGTGGCTGCATGGTTTTGGATTTCTGTATTTTAGTATTTTAGCAACTAAGTCCAGAGAAATATCTGCCAGAAATTGCATCATTGCAAACTTGTACTTCTCAGCTGTATTATATTCCACATATGAGTGCAATCTTTCTATGTCTGTCTCTTTCTTTCTGACTCATTTCACTAAGCATGATACTTTCCATGTTGATCCACTTATATGCAAATTTTATGACTTCATGTTTTCTGACAGCTACATAGTATTCCATTGTGTAGATGTACCAGAGTTTCTTTAGCCAGTCATCTGGTTTTGGGCACTCTGTTTTTTTCCAGATTGTGGCTATTGTAAACAGTGATGCAATGAACATAGAAATGCAGATGTCATCTCTACTATACCTTTTTGTCTCTCCGGGATATATTCCCAGGAGTGGTATTGCTGGGTCAAATGGAAGCTCAATTTCTAATTTTTTGAGAATCGTCCATATTGTTTTCCAAAAAGGCTGAACCAGTCGGCATTCCCACCAGCAGTGAAAGAGAGTCCCTTTCCCCCCACATCCACGCCAACACCGGTTGCTTTTGTTTTTTGGAATGTGAGCCAGTCTCTGTGGTGTGAGATGATATCTTATTGTTGTTTTGATCTGCATCTCCCTGATGATTAGTGATGTTGAACATTTTCTCATGTGCCTCTCAGTCATTCAAATTTCTTCTTTGAGAAAGTCTCTGTTCATTTCATCACCCTATTTTTTGATAGGGTTGGCAGTTTTCTTCTTGTGGAGTTCACCCAGTGCATTGTATATCCTTTATATCAACGCTTTATCAGATGGGTACTGCATAAATATCCTTTCCCATTCTGTAGATTGTCTTTGTACTTTGGTCACTGTTTCTCTTGAGGTGCAGAAACTTCTTAGTTTGAGATAGTCCCATTTATTTATCTCTGTTTTCACTTGCTTGGCCAGTACAGCCCACCTTTTCAAGGGAGAAAGAGTACCTTGTGGACAGGACAACCCCTTTCAAATCCTCACTTCAATGAGATCACCCTGCTTTGCTCATGTTTATGAAGGGATTTGTGCGAAAGACTTCAGTTGGAAGAAGTCCCACCTGGAAAAATTTGACCCCCAGAGTCTACCATTGGATGCATCATGGATGCCACTGCACGAACCCAGGGTTGCCCCTTACAGAATGTAGATATGTGGGTACTGGGAAGTGTATGCTCAGCTTCAAAGAACAGATGCCAAATGATCTAAAATAAAGCTAAGCTGAGGGCCAGGGAGATCTCAACCCACTGAGTCACGCTTTCATGAAGTAGGCCCAGGCTTAATCCCAGACACTATGTGGTCTGAGCACTGCCAGGAATAACTCCCAAGTACCGAGTCTGGAGCAGGAGCAGCTACTGAGCACAGCCTGGTGTGGCCCCTGAACAAAACAATGACAGCAAAAAATCCTGTAAATGTATCTGTATCACTGTCATCACATTGTTCATTGATTTACTTGAGCGGGCACCAGTAATGTCTCTATTACACTCAGCCCTGAGACTTTAGCAGACTCTCCTTACTCATCTTACCCAGCGATTGGAGGCTCTTTCAGGGTAAGGGAAATGAGACCTATCATTACTGACTTTGGCATATCAAATACGCCATGGGTAGCTTGCCAGGCTCTGTCATGTGGTTGGGAAACTCTCGGTAGCTTGACGGGCTCTCTGAGAGAGAGTATGAATATATTTATGAATTATATATATTTATATATGTAAATATATATTCATAAGTATTCTAGAGAAGAATAGGGGAAACAGTGTTCTCCAGAGTTTTTCTCTTTATATTAAACCCTTATGTGACTTTTTAACAGTCAAATGTGTTTGTAAATGAGGAGAAGGCATCTTCTAGCATGCTGTAAGTATCTTCACAAGACTCAGTTGATTTCACTTTTCGGCCTGTGGCCTCCAAAGTGTGCTACTGATGCAGCCAAAGTAAATGCCCAGTTCCAGTGACTCGACCCAGGTCTCTCCCAGCCCTCTGATAGTGTCACCTGCACAGCTGGCAGAAGATGGCATCTCTAGCTACCTGGGCCAAACAGGCCTTCTCCTCCTCTTCCAAGTCTTCCTCCATTAGACAGCCAGTCCAGAAACCAAATCTTCCTTTGTCCTCCCCTTGTGAGCTAAAAGAAACCTTTTCTGCCCAGACAGTTATTCTTCAGCACTCTGACTCTTACTAGACTCTCCCACACTTTCACACAGAAATGAACTCCCTCACCCTCATATTAGTCTGCTCACCACCCACAGCCTGAGGGAAGTGCTTTGTAATTACCTTTATTTTCTTCACTTAGTGTTCTTTCTCAGCACAAGATCCATTAAAATGGCGAATGAATGAAAATACAATGAATGACGAATCGCAGGGGCTGAGGGGAGAGAGAGGGCCATTCCCTGTCTCCCTGTGTGGAACCTGTACTCTGCCTGTCCCGTCCTCTTCCACTGAAGAGTCCCTGACTGTTCCACCTGCTTCTGGACTTCATGTTGCCCCCTGGGGAAACATTTCTCAGGGGGGAGCAGAGTGACCGTCTCCGCCCGGGGCTCAAATGCCATCTCAGATATATTGCCACAATTGGTCCCTGCTGTTCCCCCATAGCAGACCCTATATTTGCCTGCAGTTTAGAAGCTCAGTGTGGAGGCTGTCATCTCCATGGACTTTCATGCTCCAACAAGAGCCAGGCAGCCACGGCCACAGGCCACCTGCTCGAGAGTGGCCTTCTGAGCCAGGAACACTGGACAGGTTTGCCAGACATGGCTACACCCACCACTGCAACTGAAGTCACGGAGGTCTTAGTTCCAGGGCACTTTCCTGCCAAGCTTCTCCTTTGGGCTGCGTACTGCCCCCCAGTGCCATGGCCCTTGCCTGGGCCTGACTTCACCCACATGCTTCCACATAGCCTTTGTCTTTGGGGATGGTCGAAGGTCCTGGCACCGCCCTCCCAGAAAACTTCCCAGCCTCCACTTGCATCTTATTAACTCCCAGCCATGGGGCCCAGACTATGGAACCACATGGGGAGCTCGAGAAATGAAAGCCCTGAATGACAAAACCTGGGCTTCCCACCACGGGGGTCGGAGGAAAGAAGAGGCCAGCTAAAGGTGACACAGCTACAGTGATGAGGGTCCTGGGCAATTTGGTGGTGGGCTAGGGAGTGGGGTGGAGGTGTAGGAACTTTATCAATACCATAAACTTTAACACTACTGCATCCAGGTTATCAAAACTAGAATAAAATAAAAACAATTTCACAATTTAAAAATAAAATTTCTCACCTGAATGATGTGGGGATGGGTATCTAGAGTGGGCTGCCTCTGGCCCACTCAGCCACACCCTCTGCCACTTTCAGCAGGTGAGAATGATTTGAGATTTCCCCAACCTCTTTCTCCTTCTGTGTCTGCCCCCTTTCCACTTTCTCTTCTGGGTTCCATTTCTGGAGAAGAACTTGAGACTCAGAGTCCTGAACATCAACAGGTGGTTCTCCCCCTGGCTTCTGGCCACAACTCACTCAGTCCTCTCAGGCCTCTCCCTAGCTGAGTCTGCGTTGTCTAATTTGCCACCAAACACTAGCTTCTACCCTGAGAGGAAACTGTCTTGTTGGTATTTCAGAATTTTTGAATTTTAAATAATGCCCAGAGCAATCCTATTGCTCAGGACATCGCTGTATAAATCCAGTATGGGTGAGGGATAAAGTTAATCTTCTGCTTAACCTAATTAGAAAATGGGGAAAAACAAATGAAAACAGTGAGAAAATAATTTTACCCGTATTTTTGACCAAAATTTAAAAGAATGACAAAATAGTGAAGGATATTCAGAGCCAACGATTTTTTTAGAACACAATAATCATGCACTTTTGGAATAAAATCACAGCAATTTTTGTAACAATGAGAAATATTCACATCATTTCTCCACTTTGACCATGTTAATATGTCACTTGTGGTCATAACAAGGAGGATAAATTTAAATTTTTTTTATTCTTTAATGAATCACTGTGAGGCACAATTACAGTTTACAAACTTTTGTGCTTACATTTCAATCATACAATGTGGAGTACCCATCCCTCCACCAGTGCCCATTCTCCACCAACAATGTTCCCAATATCCCTCCCCACCACCCCATTGACCCCCACCTCTGTGGCAGGCTCACTCCCTCTTACTCTCTCTCTTTCTTTTGGGTGGTGTGGTTTGCAATAAAGGCATTAAGTGGCACCATGGTTGGTCTATAGTCTACCTTCAGCACACATCTCCCATCCCAAGTGGACCCTCCAAGCGTCTTTTATTTGGTGGTCCCTTCTCTATATGAGCTGCCCTTCCCCCCCGCTACACTTGAGGCTGGCTTCCAAGTCGTGGAGCAATCCTCCTAGTCCTTATCTCTACTATCAAGAATAAATTTTGATTAATTTAATTAAATTAGGGTGAAATGACCTGTTTTTACAAGATTTTGCAGTAAGATTACATGCACTATTGCTTTTATAGTTGAACTGTTTAAATATAGATACAGTAGCTGTAAACTAGTAGGTGAAATAATACACACTGATAGAACATGTAAAACCCAAAATTAATTCACTTATTGATTTTTTAAAATAGTTCTTTAGTGTTTATTTGCCCACTTTTGATCATTGTGTGATTGTAATCACTTATTGATTTTTGGTGCGGTAAAATATACTTAAAATATGAGAAAGGAGGGGCAGACAGACACAGGTGTTCTGTAAAGTAAAGATGGGAACCTGCCTACTATACGTAAAGTATGTGCTCAGACCCTCTGAAGACTCATTCCAGTTCCCTGTTGTTATTTTTCTTTGTATTTTATTTATTGGTTTGGGGGCCTCTCCCAGCAGTGCTCAGGGCTTTCTCCTAGGATTATGCTCAGGGATCAATCCTGGAAGAACTTAGGGGACCATATAGTATGCCGAAGATCAAACGTGGGTCAGCCACATGCCAGGTAAGCACCCTACTCACTGTACCATCTCTCTGGTCCCTACTTTTTAAATTAGATGCAGAATGTCCACCAAGGAGTTAGGTTTGACCTCCTGGGATTAAGGACTTGGGCATTCAGTTTCAGCAGAAGGCTGTTTTCATGGTGATTTCCAGGATCACTGTTTATCTAAGATGCATGAAGTTAGTCTTTGGTCTCTGCCCTCCAGAATGAGCTAATCCATCTGTTTCTGTGCTTGACAGTCAGTTTCAAATATGAGACTCCATATCCACCTCATAGCTTTTTTCCACTCCCTTTGAGACCACCCACTACTCTCAACATGACTGAACATATCTGAACATTTATGGGAATCATTAAGCAACCAAAGATGATTATTTTCCTATGTCACAGGAATATCGATTAAAATAAATAAATCCAGTTAAAGGGTTGATAATTGTTTTTAAATTTTACTTGTTTTTGTTTCAGGGTATCAGATGTGGTGGTGCTGCTCAGAGGCTTTCAAAGAGGGTACATTAATATTATGCTATAAATATCTGGATGCCTTCAACAACTCTCCAGAGTTGGGGTTCAAGCCAAGAGACTTCCAGCTAAATGAGACCATCAACCAATACAAAAAGGACTTTACTGAAGACACCCAGGGGACATGCCCTGAAGTTTGATCATCTCTTGTCCAGTGTCAACTTTTTGTTAAAGAGCTGTTACATTAGAAGGTGGTGCGAAAGGACAGCCAGGGACTTCACAGGGACTCGGAATGTTTTATGTCACCTTACTTTAATTCTGCTCTGATTTGAACAAAGACCTTAACCATGGTGTCTTTTACTCACCTGAGGAGTGAGAAGTGAATTACAAGTGATCAGGTGAGTCATCAGTGTGGATGAGAGCAACAGTCTGGATTCCCTATGAAGTCAGACTCAAGGTTTAGACCCTGGCTGTCCATGACCAGCCAGAAGAGCCTGGAAATGAGCAAATCCAAGCAGGTTCTTCCTCTGTGAAGGAAAACGGAAGCCTTGTTGTGTGAGACTCAGAAAGTTTTGGAGTGCGGGTAAGCAAAGTGCCTTGCATGGTCTCTGTTTTGATCTTTAATCACTGGCAATTATTTCTAGAATTCTTTTGACTGCATAACCTACTACACACTAGTCTGAAAGTCTCTGTTTGTCATCTACAACATTTCAAATAATATGCAGCTCATCCACCAGGATGTGGAATACCATATCAGGCAGAGATACTTCTTTGTAACTAAAATTCCATCATTTCCTTCTTCAAGGAAAAAATTATTTGATTTGGGCATTGGGAGTCTTCCAAGCCTGATGCAACTAAAAATATCCCAGAATTTGTCAAAGACCTCATCCGCCTTTCCCTCCCAGCTGCTTTTCCATCGAAATCACTGCTTTCATTTGTTTACCCCTGACAAAATCTGTGCATTTCTTAGAATTAGCCAAATTACTCTGAAGTTAATCTAATGAAAGTGTTTTAATGGAATTGGGTCTGGCTCTCTGGCATCAAGTTAAAAGGATGATAGTGATGGTCACTCACAGACCACTGACGCTCAGGAAGTTTTGCAGACTGTGAGTCTGCAAAATACCTACTTCTTATACTTTGCTCAAGAGCACTAAGAGCACTAAAGTTTTGCAGACTGTGGGTCAGCAAAATACCTACTTCTTATACTTTGCTCAAGAGCACTAAGACAAGAATGCAGGAGAGGGGCTAGTAGGATAGTACAGCAGGTAGGGAGCTTGCCTTGCACCTGGCCAAATCGGGTTCAATTCCCTTGTGGTCTCTCAAGCCACATCAGGAATGATTCCTGACTGCAGAGCCAGAAGTTAGTCCGGAGCACTGCCAGGTGGGGCCCCCAGAACAAACAACACAAAAAGAAGACAGGACAAATTCACTACCTGTCCCTCTCGGAGACTACTTTCTGGTCTATCCATGACTCAGAAGAGTAGTATTTAACTTCCAAGAGTAGTATTTCTGTCCAGGTTTTTGTCTTCTAAGTCACAAAATCTGAGACTCCATTCACTGCTGCCATTCAGTGTAGTGATAATCCTCTGTTACAGAAGGAATCAGGTTCCCAAAACTCTAACTGACCGAACATGGGCCATTTGTATTTGAAAGCTTCCTTTTACCTGTCCTGTGGGACTTAGAGGAACTCTTACCATCTCATTTATAAGAGTGTTTATACTAGTCTTTTACACATACTATTACTCTACCATTAGGTGTGTGTGATTGGCACTACTAGTAACACAGAGACTTCTGAAGAGCAGAGGCTAAGTTTGGATGAAATGAGCCCATAAACAGAAATTTTCATTTATTACTATATATTATCTCCTACAGTCTTAAGTAAGCAAAGACAATCAACACATACATTTACATGTTATTTTTCAGAGAGATAGACTAAAAACATTAAGCTCTTTTACACTTCCAAGGGCAGTTCTATTCAAGGACAATTTATCTTATCACAGGCTATAGGTAAGAGGGAAAATTTTCCAACTTTTAGACCAACCAGGAAAACAATCTACTTTTGTTTTTTTGGGCCACACCCAGGGATGTTCAGGGGTTACTCCTGGCTCTGCACTCAGGAATCACTCCTGGTGAGCTAGGGGAACCACATGGGATGTCAGGGATTGAATATGGGTGAGGTGAATGCAAGGCAAATACCCTCTGTACTATATCTCAGGCCCACAAACCAGCAAAAATCTCGCTTTAAAACTAGATAAACAGCAATATTTATGTAAAAATCTCATTCATAAACTGATTGATCACATGCAAGGCAAGAACCCTACCCACTGTACTATCTCTCTGACCCCAGGAAAACTCATTTTAAAGTCACCCTTAGGGAAAAGGAACACAAAGATGCCTCATTATGACAGCCTTGTGGAGTGAATCCTGGCTACTAATAACACTGCCATCTTACAATAATCTGTGTTGAACTTCCTCAGGAAAATCTACTGGCTAGACGCTAGAACCTGCACTGGTCATGGCATTAGCATCTGTACAGGCCATTATAGGAGTATCATCTGTAGTAGAAATTCTAGCCTGCACTCTCTCTTCCTGCTCTCTTAAAGCCTCCTCATACCACACTTGGAAGGATCTGGGGTTACTATCACTGATCCTGGCAAAAAACTCCAGAACTTCCATCTTGCTGGTTTCAGTATAGGCTCTGGGGCCCCACAGGAACTCATAACGGGCAGGGTGGCTGCCAGGCACTTGCCGGTACTCCAGGTACTGTTCCTTTACCCACACTTTAGTGAGAAGCTCCCTGGGCTCCCCACAGATGAAGTGCTCCCTCCCAGGATGTACCCCCATCACACTCAGTGACTCCCAGATACCTTCTTCTGGGGCACGGTTACCCTCTATGAAGATTTTGGTCAAGATAAAAATCAGAATGCCGCTATTGGGGAGTTTCTGCTCAGAGCTCAAAGTCCCATTGTAGGTGAGGCCCAGGGAATTGGTCAGGACATAGGAGTGGACCTGCGGGTCTACTTCCTTCACATCAATGCCAAAGACCAGCTGCATGCACTCACAGGCCTTGCTGAGGATGACAGGAAAGAGCTCCTGGTAATCTGTCAGGATGGTTCTCAGCATTTCTGCCCTTGTGGTCAGCTCCTTATTATGGTATTTGAGGAGAAGGAACTCCACCAGCTCACCCACTTTATCATCAATGGCATTTATGGGCAAGAACTCTGCACCCAGCAGGGCCTGGGAAGAGGTGCTCGGAGCCTCTTCTTGGCTGCTGGGGTGCCCTTCCTGGGATTCACTCATGGGGGAGGGGCATATCCCAAGAGGGGGCTGGGGAAGACTGATTGTCCCCGAAGCCACTTCCACCTCTGAGGTGCCTTCGATCAGAGAAAAGAGAGGAGAAGGGGAGGAGGAAATTATGGAGGAAGAGAAAGAGGAAGGGAAAGAGGAGGAGCAGGTGGAGGAAGAAGAGGAAGAGAAATCCTCTTCCACAATCCTGTGTCTCTGTGCATCTCCCGGGTCCTGTGTCTCCATTGTGTCTTCCTCAGTCATGCCACGCCGTCGCTTCCGAGCTGGTGGCATGATTCCTGTTGTGGCTGCTGGCAGGAGTGGGAGAGGCCTGGGGAGAGAATAAGTGTCTGCAGCTGCCCTTGGGGGCACCGACCAAGGAGACATACAGGGTTCCTCTTTAGGGACTCCCTTCTGTCTCACAGGGCTGTGCCCTCTGGGAAGTCTGGGCCCTAAGAACCTGAAGGAAGAGGTGAGACAACTCTTGGGGTGTAGCTGCCACCCACTGAGGTTCCGGGTATGAAAGACTTATGGTGGGATTGGGCTCTGGGGTCAGGGAGACCTTGGGTTTCAGGACGGGGTCTCACCTGGATTACTGCTACTTCCTTGGCCTTCTCTGCTGTGACCCAAGGATATGAACTTCAGGCCAAATTCCCGGAGTCTCTGTGAGAAAAATGGAGGAGCCACCTCAAAGTGTAGTCAGTGAGCACAACCCTTCAGCACTAGCCTGCCTCTGGTGTCCCCTTTGTTCTGGGACAGGAAGTCAACTTTGTCCTCCCTCAGTGCCCACACTGGTAGTCTTACCTGGGTCTTACCCCTCTGCTGACCTTAAGTAAAACTCTCAAAAATAAAAGTGACCACGCACTGTGAGACTACACATGCCTGCTCAGTGGCCAAATGATATAGACTTTATCTACTCTGGGATTCTGGTTTCCTTCAGTCCTTCCTTTTATATCTTATAGGGGCTATAGTAACTCCTCCTACTAACATGAGGCCATCTTCCTTTGGATTAGAATCTCGCCTAAATGAGATGCTTAAGGGAAAACTGGGGGGTTGCCAAAGCCCACTACTAAGTCCCCCAACCTCATATATGACATAAGTGGTACATCTGGCCTGGTATTCTGTCTGTTCTGACACGGGGTGTCCCTCAGTTCACCCCATGGGTCTTGGCATGATTGAAACTTCTTTTGTATGTTTACCTGAGTCTGGCTCCCTTAGAGCCAGACTTCTTCCCTGCCGAAGGGCACTCAAGATGGAAATGAGGGTTCAATACATGAGACTACAGATGCATTTAGTAACAAAGAAGGTTTTATTTCATTCCTGTTGGAGAGGAAGAAGTCCAGCCTCAGGGTTTCTATTTTGATGCCTGGAAGTCTGTGAGCCTTATTCTGACAACCTGAGACAGGCTCTTTGGACTCTTGCTCCCTGGGATTATTAACTGATAAATGAGGGAGCATCTCAGACTGAAATCCCCCAGGTCAACCAGTAAGGCAAACAAAAAATCTGTGGCTCTTCCTCTGTGTTCTGTTAGAATATATTATCAATCCTTTCTTGAATTTTTTATCTACAATATAAGCAAAACCTGGGAATCCATCCTCTGCTGTACTAACATTTTCCTTCAATAGGTCCTTATGGCTCTGAGAGTCTCCAGGCTAAATAAAAAGGAGGAAGCAAACTACATCTGCACCCTTCTGCCCTGCTAGCCAGCCCTCTCAGGCAGCAGGGGCTGAGTCATCTTAGTTCTGTGGGGGAGAAATATCTTTGTGCTTGCTTACTTCTGCAGTGCCTGGTGTACTTCACAAAATTAATCTAACTTCTTCCCATTAAATCAATGTTGAACCTCTCTATGAACCTTCCTCAACCTTACCTTGAGGCAGAAGTGGATGGCACTCTTACCGGAATCTTTTTTGTGTGGCAGAAGGCAACAGGCAGAATCTGTGAGCTTCTTTTTCTGGGGCACACAGGTTTTCAGTCCTCACCAGGGGGCCATAATTTGATTGCTGGCATAGGCTGAGGCAACCCTTTCGCTGACCTGATTCTTCCCCTTTCCAGTCAATTCCAGAGATTTCCAGCCAATCTCTGAGAGCCTCAAGACAGAAATAATGGTACATAACCTTTGATAATCTATATACCCATGGTGTCCAAAGACAGAGGACAGCACGAGCTGGGGGGTGGTGGAGCTTCTTATTTTCCAGAGTTTAAGATCCTCCTAGTCATCCCCCTCCTCAGATAAAATAAGTCACAGAGCCTGACCCTCCTCGTCCTGTTAGTTTGAGGGAGGCCCCTTTAATTCAAGACTCCCAGAGACTCCTAGTCAAACGGAGGGTATGCTTCGTCAGACAGCCCTGCCTGGAGTCTCTCAGACGCAGAAAATGAAAGCGCAGACAAAGTGGCTTTTTGTGAGGAACTCGAGCGTTCTCGAGTAGAATTGCCCCCCAAAGTTATTTCTCTTTCACTGTGCCTCTGGGTAGTTCCCGAGCACCTTCCCTCTTAGGGCCTTATTCCACATCCTTTCAATTAGGCCTCTACCACCCTCGGGCTTCTCAGAGCAAATGGCCAGTGCACCTTACTGGAAACACTACTCCGGAACTTTCCTGAACTGACGGGAGGGGTGCATTTGGGGGAGGGGTTCAGCACGACTTCCATGCTTTCTCAGCTCCATACTTACCTTCAGGGTGGGCAGCGACGCGGAATCTTGTCTGCTGCCTCCGACAAGGCACTTCAGAACCCGAAGGCGGAAGTCAGGGAAAGCCACTTCCGCCCACTGCAGTCAGGGCTCCTGAGCTTCCGGTCTGGGTTCCCCTCATTTTTCCCTCAGACACTCGCGGTGTGCTCACTGATGGGCGCTTCACCCTCCCCCTGAGGACGTACCTCCAGCTCCTTCAGATCAACGGCATCCGCTCCTTCAATCCCCAACTTTAGCTGCCACCTTTGCCCCGGCGGAAATGAAAAGCCGCCATATTGGGCATGTCTTCCGGGCTCTGCCAAGATGGACGGCACAGGGGTCAGGGCGCGGGGGCTGAGGTTCCCTGCGTTCTGACTTGGAGTTGCTTTGGCCGTTACTCGGGCTCCTTACTTGTTTAGTATTTTGTTTTGGTTTTGCTTGGAGGAATATTTTGGGTCTTGTTTTTTTTCCCCCATTGGGCAGTGCTCAGGCAGGGCTTACCTCCTGGTGGGGCTCTGGGATTCAGGATCTCGCCATTAATTCACGCAGGTACCAGCCTCTTGGCTGATGGGAAGACACACAGGAGCTCAGTCATGGGCTAATTCCCTTACAGATAAGGCTGCTCCCGACTCCCAGGCTGGAATAAAGCAGCTCTTCAGCCAACAGCCCACCAAGGTTCTCTATGAATTATCATCTGATACCCAAAAGTTTAACCCTGGTTTCCTAGAGCAGAGGTTTTGCTGTTTCGAGGTTACCTAACACTGGTTTATGGAGTGTAATAGTTTTTATTGTCTTAATCCTCATTTTAAATTTTAAAAAGTATTTTGTACCTCCTTATATCTCAAGTATTCAGAATGAATATTCATGTGAACCCACACAGAAGCATATATAGTGAGAGAATATATGTACTTCATATGTGTCAGTTTGATTTTTCTGAAAGACCAATCTTCATCCACTTGCCAAAATTTTAGAAATAACAACAATGAAACCAACGAATCACAAAAGCAGTAATTAGTAAGTTTATTGAGTACATACCAAAAAGACATTTCATAAAATAGGAACACCTAAACACAGAATGAAGTTCCGGGATATTTTTTAAAAGCAGCTTAAATTATAGAGAATTGGTCAGCAGTTACCTTAGATCAATTTTTCTAAAAGTTTAAATTGTGCTTATAAGCTTCAAGAAAGAAGCAAGGTACAACCCAGGTCAAAATGGTCTTTCAAAATAAGCTAAATTGCTGTTTGTATGACTAAAGTGTGTCTGCGTACTTGGGAAATTTTCAAGGCTGGCCTTTCTTTGTTTTTGGTTTTAACGATTCCTAGCTTTTAGTCATACACCTATTGGGTTGAGTGCATGACTAACCACTGTGACATCATTTTTGGTTGCCCCTGCTGGTATTCAGGTAAAAAAACCATGTTCATTTTTTTCACTAATTCTTTCATCAAGGACCTGTAGTCATCTTTATCATTTACGTGGTTATTGTTAATTTTATCTAGTTGCCTGATACTGGCGAATACTATTTGGTGTGTGAGTGGTTGCTAACGACATTTAAAGCCCTCAAAAGTATACAATGGAGAAGTTTATTTGACAACTATAATTAAAAAAAAACAAGTAATGAAATAATTACTGAACCAAAATTCCCAGAAGCCAAGATTTAATAGATTGAACAATGAAAATCAGTAATAATCAGGTTCAGGTTTTTACCTTTTTAAGTCAGACTACAAAGTTTTGATAATATGCAATCAGACTTCAAATTTATCAGTTATTGAAAT
Source organism: Sorex araneus (assembly GCF_027595985.1). Lineage (NCBI taxonomy): Eukaryota > Metazoa > Chordata > Mammalia > Eulipotyphla > Soricidae > Sorex > Sorex araneus. The sequence continues at coordinate 60,187,327 of NC_073313.1, read as the reverse complement.
AAGTACAATATAATTTATAATTAATCACATATCCTCAATGATTACTTAGGACAAGATGAACAATGAGATTTTTTAGGAGGAGGTAAGCATCCATATAATTAAAGCCTTTTTATGATGTGTTATGTTATGATGTGTTATGTTTCTGAACTTAACCAGTAGATGAAATCTCAATGGGATAATTTAATGAGATGCATGTTTGTGAAAACAGAAGGAAATCAAGACTTATAGTTTAAAATATTAGAAGTTCATCCTCTAAGTTTAGAGAGCAGCTGTTGAGAGGATTTCTAGGTTTGAGTTTGAAGCATCTCCAGAAGGTGGAGAAGACAGCAGCTTATTCTGATGTATTTTCCTGGTTGATTTGTCTCTGATCATGTGGTCAGGAGTTCTTCTGAACTTTAGTGAGTGAACATAGAGCAAAAGAGACTGTGCAAAAAAAAAAAGAGAGAGACTGTGCATACACAATAATGTTTCTGAACTTAACCAGTAGATGAAATCTCAAAGACAACTGGATCACGTAGGGAGACCAATACTTCAAATTTTTTTTCACAAAAGTAGGGGCCTGGAACGATAGTACAGCAGATAGGGTGTTTGCCTTGCATGTGGCCTACCCGGGCTTGATTCCCAGCATCTCATATGGTCCCCTGAGCATCGCCAGGACTAATTCTGAGTGCAAATCCAGGAGTAATCCCTGAGCATCTCCGGGTGTGACCCAAAAAGCCAAAAAAAAGTATATGTCACCAAATTGCTGTATCTTAAAAGGGTGGCAGTAAAAAAAGTGTCTTAAATATGGAAAAGAAAACATTTAACAACCAGCAATGTTTGAAATGAAACCATAAAAGTATAATCCTCTTTGTAAGTTCCAATTCAGTCTTATGTAATTAATTTTTGTTTTGCATCACCTTGGGCAGCTTTATAAACCAATTTTCCATACAGTTTTTAGAAATTCTTACCCAATTCAATGTTATGATACTAGAGTTATCAGAAATATGTATTTGTCAAAGTCTTTGTCATAAACCTCCTTGAAGAATAAGCACTTTGCAGGAACACTTTGGCAAGAGAATTACAGTGAAATAATAACTAAATTATAAAAGACTTTTAAATGACTGTTTAAAAAGCCTGACAAGAGCTTACTATAAAGCAATTTATTAGGAAATTTGGATATTTCTGTGGTGCACATTTTAAAATGATAACTAGAATCATCACTGATAATATTATACCTAAATTCCTAAGACTCTTAGGAATTTCATACTATTTCTAGAAAGCATATTATGTCATATATTTACACAAATATAGCTAAAGAAAATTTACCATCATTTATTATCTGACATTGCTTCCTATGTAAATATAACACATCAGATTGGTCCAGGAAGCTTAATATCTCTCTACTTTAAGGAGACAGAATAAATTTTCTGAGCTGTTCTGGGAACCTTTGGGAAATTCCGAAGGTAGTTCAGAGGTCAGGAAAAGTTTCATTTAAAATTTGATTTTGGGTGTGCTTACAGAGAGTATTGGGGCTAAGGTGCTTGGTTCAAATCCCTCGGACAACATATGGCATATGGTCTTCCACCATTGCCAGAGAGCCCTCCTGAGCACAGAGGCTACATCTGGTGGTAAATGGGAAACTTTATATGGTGGTGGGATTTTTATTTACTTATTTTATTTTTGTTACTGTTGGAGCGGGCACCAGTAATGTCTCTCATTGAGAGACTTTTTGTTACTGTTTTTGGCATATCCAATATGCACGTGTAGCTTGCCAGGCTCTGCCGTGTGGGCTCCATACTCTCAGTAGCTTGCCGGGCTCTCTGAGAGGGGCAGAGGAATCGAACTCAGGTTGGCCGCGTGAAAGGTGAAAGCCCAAGTGCTTTGCTATAGCTCCAGCCCATGAATCGCCATGAGATATAGAAACAGACTTACAAACTTTCTTGATTACATTTCAGTCATACAATGCTCAAGTACCCATCCCTCTACCAGTGCCCATTTTCCACCACCAATGTTCCCAGTATCCCTCCCGCCACCCCCACCCCTTCCCAGGCATGAATATGGGGAGAAAGGGACTCTCCTTCACTGCTGGTGGGAATGCCGACTGGTCCAGCCTTTTTTGGGAAAACAATATGAACTTTTCTAAAAAAAAAAAAAAAAAGAAATTGAGCTCCTATTTGACCCAGCAATACCACTTCTGGGGATATATCCCGGATATGCAAAAAAAGTACAGTAGAAATGACATCTGCACTTGTATGTTTATTGCAGCACTATTCACAATAGCCAGAATCTGGAAACAACCTGAGTGCCTGAGAACAAATGACAGGTACTGGGATTTTGAGCATGGGTCAAGGTTGCAGCAGCATGCTAAGCAAGCATATTAACTTTCAGACATCACTCTGGCCCCAAAAGAGCCCCTTAAAGTGAAATTACGTAAGTTAAAGTTTCCCCAAAGTGGCCACTACAATTTCAAGATATATAAAAGTTCACCCATTTTCTAAGAATATGTCTTAGAATATATCCTGGTCTACCATGGATATATACATATAGATAGATGATAGAAAGACATACATGCACCAAAATCTCTTGAAATAATGTATATAATAATTATCTATAATAATTTAAATATTGGGGCTGGAGCGATAGCACAGCGGGGAGGGCGTTTGCCTTGCACGCGGCCGACCCGGGTTCGATTCCCAGCATCCCATATGGTCCCCTAAGCACTGCCAGGGGTAATTCCTGAGTGCAGAGCCAGGAGTAACCCCTGTGCACAGCCGGGTATGACCCAAAAAAGCAAATAATAATAATAATAATAATAATTTAAATATTATAATATTAAATAATTTTAACCACTAACAAATATTATGTGTAATATTAATATTATATAATATACAATATATTAACACATATTTTGAATTAAAAGATATAAGAAAATATATTGAATTATTTCTATAATATTGATATTATATAATATACCACATATTAGATATTGATTTTAATTTATATATTATGTTGTATATTATATAATATCTCAAGAGATTTTGGTTTGGTTTGTTGGAATTTTGGGGTGAAGGGAAGGATTTTTCTATATAACCTTGTAAACTATCTTTATGGGCTGTGTTTCTTCTTTGGGAGGGTTGTGTTTCTTAATGCCTACTCCAAAAACACAGGTAAGTACGCAGGAGGACAGTCTGACCACTTTTGAACAGAATATGGCTGTTTAAAGGGGCAGATACAGAAGGATGGGGCTCCAACGTGGGATATAAAGAAACATAGTGTGGGAATGAACTGGAGCGATAACACAGTGAGTAGGGCATTTGCCTTGCATGTGACTGGCCTGGGTTTGATTCCTCCGTCCCTCTCGGAGAGCCCGGCAAGCTACCAAAGAGTATCCCGCTTGCAAGGCAGAGCCTGGCAAGCTACTCTTGGCTTATTCAAATGCCAAAAACAGTAACAACAAGTCTCACAATGGAGACATTACGATGACCAATGGGACAACAGTGCTACAGTGTGGGAATATCCAATGATCAAAGACAACAGAATCTAAGAAGTGCTGTACAAACAGCTTCCCAAGAATGAAGAGGCAGGTGGTAGGATGTAAATGGGAGGGTCCCCTGAGACAATGGTGGAGGCAAATGGCAGTGTGGTGGAAGATATGGTACTGGCGTGTTGTCTGCCTGAACCCCCAGCAGGTACTGTATTATAACTCATGATGCTTTTGAGTTTAAATATGTGTACGTTTATTCGCTTTGGGGAGTCATACTGGCTGTGCCTAGGGCTTACTCCTGACTCTGTGCTCAGGAGGGAACCATATGGAGTTGTTGGGTAAGCGCCCCACCTATTGTACTATGGCTGCAGGTCTAAAACTATAATTTTTGAAAGGAATTTCAATAAAACAAATTCATGTACTATAAAGTTGGAGGGCTCAAACACAAAGAGGGTGGAGCTTGAATCCAAGAGAGCCTTAGATAACTGCGGTGAGCATCCAGAGAGCCAGTTCCCTGAGCTGCATGAAAGCAGCACCCTCCTAGTAATCGAGGGCCCTTCTTTGGATCCCATTGATGATTTAGTGAAACTGTCAAAGGGTCAGAAATAATAGAACCCGAACCAGTGAATCGTCCAAGTAGAAACTGGTAAAAGTTCATTTAGTACACGTCAAAAGAACGGTTTGCAAGCTAGAAGCACTCCAAACGGACATCTGAGTGAGACTCAAAGGAAAATGAGTGGAAAGCAGCTCTTCTAGTGGGGAGGCAGTGGTTGTTCCTTCTTCATAGTGATTGATAACGCTTGGATTTTCCTAAATGATGTGGTATTCATTAGTGGTTATCTCATTTTAACTTGGGGAAGCAATTTGCTTTGCTTATGAACTCATAAAGAAGAGGTGTTAGACAGAAAAGACCCAGGTCAAGATAGTCTTGCAAAAGTAACAAAATTGCTTGTCCTTCGGGAAATGGTTTGCCTGCTTGGAAAATTTTCAAAGGTGGTCTCAATTTGGTTCTTTTGCTTAATTTTGTTAAATGCCCTAAAGTGCATTCAGGTGGCATTAACGTGGCAGCTTTAAAACCATTGATCCGTCTTCCGGATGTACTCCTGTGATGTCAAGGCTCTTGCAGGTGGGGCTGAGGCTTTGTCTCACATTTATTCAGAAAAGTTGGGCAAAAATGCGAACTTTCCTCTTGTCCATGCTGGCCCCTACATCTTCGTAGTAGAACACCCCTCTAAACCCTGGGGTGTTCCCCATTCTCTTCCCTAAACACCAGCATCTGTTCAAACCTGTCGCCAACTCCCCCCACCCCACCAGAGTTACTCATGCTTGACTGCGTTTCACTGATTCTACCCTTCTCATATCAATAATTATTTGGGGTTTGATTTGAAGACCAAACTTGATGACTCTCTTGTTATCTGCAGGCTAGACTCTAAATCTGTAAGTAAAAACAATTTACCTTTTCCTTTGCTTGTTTGGTTAGTTGTGGGGATATACCTGGCAGTGCTCAGGGCTTACTCTTGGCTCTGTGCTCAGGGATCACTCCTGGTGAAGCTCGGGGAACCATATGTAGTGCCGGGGATCAAACCCAGGTAGGTCACACGTAAAGCAAGTGCCCTACCCACTCTACTATCTCCATAATGTTCTATTTCTCACTAAATGAATGTTTTACTTTGTATGTGAGACATCTTTTATCAGACTATCAACAAAATTATGTTTTCTACATTGATATTATTTTCATTTGTATTAGAATTCCTTTGCGGTAATTTTGTTCGTTTTTTGTTTGTTTATTTTGCCACACCCTGCAATGCTCAGGGGTTACCGCTGGCTCTGCACTCAGGAATTACTCATGGTGGTGCTCAGGGGATTGTATGGGATGCTGGGGTCAAAGCCGGTCAGCCACACGCAGGCCAAATGTCATGTCCACTGTACTATCTCTCCAGCCCCACTTTTAGGCTAATTTTTGAACTTTGCTGCTATTGTGAACAAGATATATTCTATTACATGTTCTAATTCATTATTGCTTTTGTGACTAGGCTCATGATTTTTATTTCGCAATGTTCATATAATTTTCAGAAGTCGTTTACCAATTTACTTGAATATATTATATATAATATATTTGAATATATTCAATATATAATATATATTTAAATATATTTAACAATTATTTTCTTTAGGAGGGATGGGTGTTCGATCATTGTATGACTGAAACTCAAACTTTGTAACTATAGCACATGATGATTCAATTAAAAAATATCAGTCACCAAGTACTTAAAATTTTTTTTGTGTGGTGCTGGGGATTGAACCGAATGCCTTACACATGCAAAGTGTGTGCTTTGAGGAACACCCATGAAAATTTTTATAGATTCATAACTCATTAATTTTGATATCTCCAACTCTATATATTCCAGTACAGATTTGAACAGTAGAGAAGAGGTAATATATTTTGAATTTTATGAGTCAAATAGCAATTATTTTAACATTTCACATTTGAATATTTTTGCTATAGAGTCTGAAGTTGAAGTTCTATTCTAATGCTTGTTTTTTTACAATGATCTTGAGTTGAATTTCTGATAAAAGCTTGTGATGGACCCATTAACATGAAGTATTTTTCTCCTCTAATTTTTACAGGAAATCGTAATTGGAAGTACTTTCTGATGTACCTCATATTTTATCCTCTAATGAAGCTTGTTCCTTTAATTCGCTGAAATATTGAATCTGCAATTAAATTATTTAGAATATTCACTGGTATGTGAATGGGTTTGCGTCAAGTGTTCTTTTTACTGATGTCTCTTCTAGGAGCACTAACCTATATAAATGGAATCATCATCTACTTCGTGTGTGTTTCTGCATGTACGCTGAGTTTAAATAAGGTGATAATTATTTTTCTATTTGGCAAAACTTGCCTCCAAAAATGCCTTGTTCTGAAACATTTTACAGAGACTGGAGTTTTAAATAGTTTGTGTTGTCTGGTTAGACTTTCAAGTGGCCAACTTCTATGAGATTTCAAATTTAGTGGCATATTTATAATAATTTTTTATTGCAGAAAATAAAATATACAGTAGTAAAAAAATAATTAACCTACTCAACATCGAACACTTTTAATACTATCTGATTATGATTACATCTGCAACTTCGTTCATCTCTTACTACTGGTCTCATATCCAGCATCTCCCAAACACTTAACCTTTTTATTTCTAACTTCGTATATGCATTTCTAAAAACATAAGTCATAGAAATATAATCCAGCATAACCTTTCTTAAAAAAATAAGTACTCATCAAATCCGTGGGTATTTTTCACATTTAGCCAGCATATCTACAACTTCTTAGAATTTAGTTTATTTTGTTTGCTTTGTTTCTTGAGGTTCTGAGAACAGAAGAGGAGTTGCCAAAGGCTGAGGGAGACAGAGGACAGGTGTAGCTGGTAAAGGGAGTCGGTTTTTTGGCAGCGGAAGAAAACTAGACTTGTGAGTAGAATGTAGTAGACACAAGTGTGAAAATTACAGTGCTGTGCACCCGAAACTTATGCTGCAAATCAACGTTATTTCAATAAAATTTAAAGAACAGTTTTCTATGAATGGTGTTTAAGTATTATCTAATCAATATAATTGTTATGGATCTTAAGTCATCTAAAATCTATACCTGCTTCTCCTATTATTTTTATCGCTGCATCTTCTTGGGGGTGTGGGGACAAAGCCAAACAGTATTTGTGTTTTGTTTCCATTGCGTGAGTTTTATGGTATCCTTTAACCTGTCCTTCACAATTGGACACCACAAGATCCCTTAGGTCAGAGTTGTTGGACAGGTATAGGAAGGCTGAAAACCACTAATCCTTGGTAAGGAAGGTCAGTCAGGTGGGGAAAGGCTGAACAATATTGCCTGGGGCTCATTTTCTGTTTCCTGCCTCAATCCTCCAGAATCAGCCATTTTCTTAAAGAGCCTATTTCCTTGTTTGGGGATGGCAATTTTAAGAAACCTCCAAGTCAGCACTAGGTATACTCTAGGTAGGAGTTGTTACTCATTAAGCCCCGTCAACTAACAGGGTAATATGCATGCGTATAGGATACTGTGTAAACACATACCTATAAATACAGATATGTCATCTTCTTTTGTGGCACATGTTAAGCTGAAGTGAGCTCATTTCTCCAACTCTAACCCATTACCACAAAGGTCCTTCTTAGCTCCCTTCACTTGCTTTCCTGTTACATCCTACTCTGACAGTAACAAACATGGCCCCCTCCATCGTCTGATACGGCGAATTACCTGGTTGATTCCGGTACACGTGTCTAGTGCTAACCCTATTTCTATGAGAAACAATTGCATGTCTATTCAGTTTCTTGGAACATTTATTTCCAGTGTTAATTAGGACAGCAACTTCTCCCCTCAAATTCTTCAGTGAGGTAATTTCACATACTTTAAAAGTTAGATTTTGCCACATTCTGCATCTCAGCATGAGATTTCTTGACCTCCTTAATTTTTTTCCATTATCATAAATTATGATTTACTCTTTGTATTTTTCTCTTTTTTGGAAAATACTGTCACTGTGGACCATTACAGTGACACATAAAATAGCTCCACGGTCCAAATAAATTCCCTGAGCTTAAGCTATTTAAGACTTGTGATGTGCTTACCACCTCTATGGATTTTCCCAATGCAGAATGCCAAATAAATGCAATCATTATTCCCTCTCTTCCCTTTTCCAATGGACTCTTTTAACTTAGCAATACACATTTAAAATTCATGTCTTTGCACATCTTGTAAATGAATAGTGTTCCATTGTAAGGTTGCACCACAATTTGTTTATCCATTCATCTATTGAAGGACACCTTGATTGCTTCCAGTTGCTGTTGATATCAAATCAGCAGATGTAAACATTCATATGTACGATTTTGTGTGGACATGGATTTTTAAATCAGTAGGATAAATACCTGAGTATATTTTCTGGATCCTACAATGAAATTATATGCAGTTTTGTGAGAATGTGACAAACCGTCTTCCAAAGTGGGTATAACATTTTGTGTTTCTACCAGAAATGTCTAAGAGTACCTCTTAGTTACTTTCCCTTCAGTCAATGAATTTTTAAATTTTCTTTGCCAGTTTAGATATTCCAGGAGCTGTGGAGCGTATCTCATTAACTTGAAATCCCCCAACAAATTATATTCAGTATTTTTTTCTTTTTAATTTTTAAAAAATCTTTTGGCCTACACCCTACTGTACTCAGGGCTCTGTGCTGAGGAAGTCACTCCTGAATGGGCTTGGTGGGGGGCATATGTGGTTTCTTATACATGTTTCTTACACTTAGTTGCCATTGAAAAATTTGGTGAGGAATCATATCTTTCCCCTGGTTATGTGAGTTGTCTATTTTCTATTCAAGTCCTTTATTAGATGTTTAGAAACTGTTTTCTCATTGTAATTGAGCCCTTACTTTCCTTCCCTTAAGAGTGTCTTTTACAGGCATGAAATTTGAATTTTTAAAAAAATCAACAAAATTTTTTAAAAAATCAACAAAATTTTCATGGATCAGACTTTTTAAATATTGTATTTAAAAACTCATCATGAATTCAAAGGTCATATAGATCTTCTATAGTTTTTGCTAGAGATCTTATAGTTCATTATATACATTTTATTCTTCAGTCTACAACCTATTTTGATTTAATTTTTATGAAAGGTGTAAAATTTTGTCTAGATTTATTCTTCGATTCTTCTTTTTTGGAGGGGGGTCACCCAGTGGTACTCGGGGGTTACTCGTGGCTCTGTTCCCAGAGATCACTCCTGGCTGGCTCGGGGGACCACATAGGATGCTGCTGACTAAAGCCAGGCCTGCTGTGTGCAAGGCAGACATCATAGCACCTGTCAGCTTTTCACCCTGGTATATATGTTATAAGTTTTATAATTTTCAAATTTTGCAATGTATTTATTGTTATTATATAGAAAGAAACTGACTTTTCAAATCATTTGCATGTTTTTAGTAAATAATAGTACAAATTATAGTATAAAACTGGTTTTATAAAATCACTTTCTAGTGACATAACTTTTGTCGCAGTTTTCAGTTCTATAGAATATTGAGGATAGATAAACATTTATTCAGTCAACAAAGGGAGGCATTTATTTTATCCCCATCCATACATTTTATTTCCTTTTTGTATCTTACTGTACTAGGTAGAACTTTGCAAAAAGTTGAATAGGAATTTCAGAGAAAAATATCCTTGCCTTTTTCCTGATCTCATGAAAAGAATTAAAGAAGTTTTCTTCTATTCCTAGTTTACTGAACCTATTTTCCAATGTGAATGATTTACACATTATTGAATTTGATTAGCCTATATTTTATCAAAAATCATTGGTTAACGTATTTTTTTTTTTTGCTTTTTGGGTCACACCCAGCAATGCTCAGGGGTTACTCCTGGCTTTGCACTCAGGAATTACTCCTGGCGGTGCTTGGGGGACCATATGGGTGCCTGGGATCGAACCCGGGTCGGCCGCGTGCAAGGCAAACGCCCTACCCGCTGTGCTATCGCTCCGGCCCCCGGTTAACGTATTTTTATTAGACAAAGGCTTAAGACATCCCTGCCCCATCTCCCTCCCCCACACAACCTTCCTCATTAGCCTGTGCCTAGAAGAACAAAGGGAAAGAGAAATACTCTTTAAAATACCCTTAAAACTGGGTAACTGGGAGAAGGTCTCTTTCCTTTCTAAATCTTAAGACTTTAATTGAAGTACTATTTTAGGCACCATGGAAATTAATGGAAATAAAATAAATAATATCATGAATAAATTCAATTGAGAGAATGGACATATGGTTTCAGGTATAAATCATCCCAGAATTCTCCACCCTCCACTAGAATTTCCTATGTGAAGACCAGAAGAATATTTAAAAATAAACTATTTTTCTAAACAGTGGGCGTAGGGATGAAAAGCACTTATCTTTCGGTGCACTCTCTGAAGCAGATGAGCAAGCAGGAATATCCGTCGATCCAAGCAGTTGGCTTGTGTAACGTAGCTCCAATGGCCCAGGATAAAATCACTTCCTTTCCGGAGATGATCCAAGTAGCCCAGGCTGTGCCGACAGAGCTCGAGGTTAAGAGAAGGCCCGTGGGATGTCTTCGATTTGTAGTGTCCTTGCCTGAGCCACCCGCGAGGCACCGCACAAGCTCCCGAGCTCGAGTCTCCGCAGTGAAAGCTGAGTCCAGATAGCAGCCCCGCTCCTTCTGTCCACCGCTCTCCTCCCGGTTTCGAGCTGACATCTCAACACTTCCTGCCGCAGCGGCTCTGGCCCTTGGATTGGGCTTCGGGATGTAGACTTGGCCCCCCAACCTCACCGGGCGGTTTGCAGTTCCCAGCGAATGAATGAAGCTCCTCCCAGTGTCCAGCTCTGGACGGAGAGGCACCTCCTACCTGCAGTTGATTGGACGCCACGGGAGAGACGCTATTGGCCAGCCGAGGGGCTGCCCATGGCCATTGGCTGGAGGGAGGGGCCGCCGCAGAGCCTCGCCCAATCGGTGGGCACAGAGCGGCTGCTCTTCGCAAATGATTGTTCTGGGGCTGGGAACACCCTAGACAAGATGGAAACGCACCTCTAAGGGACCCTGAGCATCTCCAGCGAAGTGGTGTATCGTGGCACTACGGGGCTTCCGTAACAACACATCGCCAGGGTGTTCGATTGTCAGTGGATCTTATACATACCGCATCAAAACACACATGGGCAGCAATTTCGCAAATGACACTCTGGAAGCAAGGAAAATACAGCAGCTGGGCCCTCGCTTGGCGCCGCAGTCTCACCCTACCATATACGGGCCCCGAGCCCCGCCAGGAGTTATCCCCCAGCCCTCCCAGACAAACAAGAAATAGCACATTTAAATTTAATGGCTGTCGAATGCTGGAAGATTCTCTGTCACCCGCCCCCCCACCCCCCCCCCCGTGTAGGATCATCCGTGGTTCTTTCTCTAGCCTAGACCGTGTTGACACACTTTATTTACTTATTTATTTTGGTGGAACTCATTCCTCATTCTTATCAGCGACAATGTTAGAGTCCAGCCCACTGAGGGGACCTGTCCTTAGGAAAGTCATGATCGCTGCTAGCTTAAGATTTAGTTGCTTTCAATTGTATTTCTTTGGGGAAGTATTGGCCACACCCAGTGGTGTTAAGGGGTTATGCTATGCCTCCAGACTCTGTGCTCAGCGGTCACTCCTGGCAGTGTTTAGGGGACCCTATGCGGTGCTAGGATCTGAACCAGGGTTGATGTTTTCATTTTTCTTTTTAAATTTTTAAAAATTAAATTACCATGAGATACACAGTTAAGAAGTGGTTCATGGTTGGGCTTCAATCATACAATATTCCACACCCATCCTTCCACCACTGTACATTTTCCACCACCAATGTCCCCAGTCTCCCTCCCCCCACCCTCCACCAGCTTGCCTCTATGGCAGACATCTTCTCTCTCTCTCTCTCTCTCTCTCTCTCTCTCTCTCTCTCTCTCTCTCTCTCTCTCTTTCTCTCTCTCTCTCTGTGTTTGTGTCTCTCCCTTCCTCCCTCCCCCCTACTTTTGGGCATTATGGTTTGCAATATAGATAACAGGTCATCATGTTTGCTCCTTTGCCTACTTTCAGCACGCAGTTCTTATCCAGAGCGATCATTTCCAACATCGTTGTCATAGTGGCTCCTTCTCTTTGCTCTTGTCTAATTATCTAACTCATTGGCACATTATTTATCTAGCCCACTGCTAGGCTCCCTCCCTTCAACTATGCCTAATAAATGTTTAGTTCTAGGAGAGGAGACTGGGTAGGTGATATTGGTGTCATATATTATGTATTGTTGACCACATTTGACACATTCTTGCAAGAGAGGTTCTGCGTTCAGATAGAAAATTGGTAGAATTGATAGAATTTTCATGGAACGATGAAAGGGAATATGGAATACATAAATAAAAACTTGTATAAGTGGAATAAAAATTAGCTTTATTATCGTCAATGAATAAAGGATGAAACAAAGGGTTTGCTTAACAAAAGCTTCTTAAAACAACCTGCTAAGGGATTTAATGGAGGTCATGGCCTTTTGACCATTGTTGAAATGTCTGAAAGGATTCTTATCCCAAAGAAAAGAACAAATAAGTTCTGTGGCCTCAAGTAAATCCTTTCCATTGGATAGAATGAGGGAAAAATAAATTTAAGTTCTATTTTAATAAATACCTGTTAGACTTCCATAATATGTCTCCCATGATAATTAAGTTATGGGAGACATGAATATGAGGAAGCAAATATACAACATATGAAAAATGTGTTTGGTAATGACTTGTGGGGCTGAATCACACCAAACAACACTATTCTGGGTAAAACTTAAAACTAACCCTTGGATTTCAAGCCTACAGTTGTTTGGGGGTTAGATCTGACAGTGCTCAGTGCTTACTTCTGGATCTGAGGTCAGGGAACCATAGGGGGTTCCTGGGATCGACTCAGGGTTAGCTGCATGCAAGGCAAGCACCATATCCACTGTGCTATCACTCTGACCCTGAAGAGGATATACTTTTAATGTTCAATATGGTCAAGGAGAGTGAAAGAAAAGAAATAAGCCCTTTGAAGAAAGATACAAGATCAAAAGAGGAAAGTTTACTAGGTATAACATTCCATGGTTCAGAATGTTGGCTTAATCATGTACAATTCAATCCCCCAAGTAGAGACCCATTTTGGGGTCTGAAGAGAAGCATTTCAGTACTGATTTTAACCAGTGACTGTGTTGTGATTTCTATTTTTTCCCAGAGTATTGTTTATTGTGGTTGTATTTTATATTCTACCACTGAACATAGATTAGTGGGGAAGAAACAACTTTTATTCTGGTCCATTATCTTGTGGACTAAAAGAGGACAGCTTCAGAACAGAGAAAATAACTTCCCAATGATGTCAGTCAGAGATATGGTATGCAATGTAGCTAGGTAGTAGTCACAAAAGAGAGGTACTGTCCTTTTTCTAGACTCGCATCTGTGGACCTGGGAGTTCCTGTGGGTTGTTAGTATTATGAAGAGGAGGCACTTCCTTCTGTGTGAGCAAAAGTTACACCATTTGTGAACTTCTTTCATTTTGTGTGTGCTACAGTTAACCAGTAAGTTGTTTCCAAGACCACTAATAACCAAACATGGACCCCGGACCTGACACATCTGGTTATCATTGAGCGCCAAATACTTCCGGCCTCATCTCAGACTGGCCAATTCAATTGGCAGCACTCCAAATTGATTGGTCAGTGAACCCTTAAATGACAGACTTCTGACAGCTCCTCTCAGACTTGGATGGAACCTCTGGTTCTTCACCTTGTCCCCAACATGCCAGAGACTGGGATGCGCTCTGTCTGAGAGACAGCACTGCTAATGACCCCTGTCCCTCTACCAGCTTTGTGTTGGGTGAACTGAACAACCTTGAGCTGAGACTGTGGAGCTCATAGGATGCCTAAGACGCATCACATTAAGCACCTGGGCTGTGACTTCAGGCAGCTAAAGGTGAGGATATGATTTGGAATATTGTACTAGTTATAGGAATGTTCGCAGTTGGATTTGCTTAGCTTAAAGTAGGGCTGGAGCGATAGCACAGCAGGTAGGGCATTTGCTTTGCACGTGGCTGACCCCGGTTCGATTCCTCCATCCTCTCGGAGAGTCCAGCAAGCTACCGAGTGTATCCCGCCCACACGGCAGAGCCTGGCAAGCTACCCGTATGGTATTCAATATGCCAAAAACAGTAACAACACCACCCCACTTCTCAGAGACCACCATATCAGGCTCTCTGAAGGAAAGGAAAGTCAGTTCTGACTTCTGCCCAGGTCTGTCTTCTAGCCTCACACACACAAAAAAGAATTTCAGTGCGAGGTGACTGGTGAAATAAAACGGTTTTAACTGTGGAATATGAGGAGGGAGAGAGAAATGAGTTCAAGGGAAAATGCAGGCTTTTTTAGAGGGGATGGAGTAAAATGGGGATATCTAACTGCTTCCTTTTATAAAGCTGGTTTAATATTTTTCCAAACTGCGCCCCCCTTTTATGTAAAAGAATCTGTGATAAGGTGTAGCTAAAGTTCTCTTTCATATTCTTTTGGGGGGGAGAGATTAGGGTGGGGCCACTCTCAGAGCTCACTCCTGGCTCTGTGCTCAGGGGACCTTACATGATCCCAGGGATCAAACTGAAATTGTGTCATGAAGGCAAGTGCCTCAATCCCTGTGGATCTCTCCAACCCTTCCTGTACTTTTTTTTCCAATTTTTCAATTTTTTTCATTTTTAAATGAATCACCATGAGGCACAGTTACAGACTTATAAACTTTGGTGCTTACATTTCAGTCATACAATGATCAAGTACCCATCCCTCCACCAGTGCCCATTCTCTACCACCAATGATCCCAGCATTCCTCCTACCCCCACCCCATCCCCCCACCCAACCCTGCAGCTTTTGGTTCCTATTCAAGCCTTTTCTATCCCAAGAGGTTCCACCCTTCTCTGGGCAGCATCCAAGCTGGTTACAGTGCCATCACTTCTCAATTTCTATATCATCCAAGGGAGCCCTGCCTTCTTGCCCTCAGCTATTTTAGGACAGGTGACAAAACAACTTTAGAACACATTTTGGTTTTATTTCTTCCCACAAAGCTCACTCCTGTTAGTGGCCCCTAACTACTTACCTATTTTGTATACATCAACTAAGAGTTCTAGATTTTGAAAGTTAGTGATAAAAGAGGACCTTTGACTTCTTGCAGGGAGAGAAGCAATATGTTTTGCATAACATTGCTGGCAGGTAGGAGGGCCCTGGTTATAATGTTTGGGAAATAGTAAAAAGTAAAAATCAGAAGTCACCCAGAGGCATGAAGATCACATCTCATTGAGATGTAAATCCTGAGCTCTTTGGACAAGTTACAGGTCCTGATAAGATTGCAAAAGGACCAGGCTTTTCCTGTGACAACGCCCAGATTAACTTAATGTCTGCAGAGAACTCCAGGCCAAGAGCTTTTGGAGAAATTGTATATAACCTCTCCCCAAACCATTCACGTGCCACTCTGAAGAAGCCTCTGTTTTTTCTTAAACATATTCCTCTCTTCTCTCACCTCATATCTCTAAATTTCTTTCAATAAAAACTATTTTGCTTCAATAATTTACCTCCTCCTGAAGTTCTTTTCAGCAAGGGGAGATGATGGATCTGGAATATCTGTGCCGAGATTTGTGAGAGAAGAAGACACAGTTTCCTGTAGCCAGCTGTTCCAACTCTCAACCATCACCTAAGGTACATTTCATCCCCAAGGTCCTGTCTCAACTTCCTGGAATTTCCCAGGACCTTAAAGCTCTGCCTTGTAGCCTAGGCTGATCAGAAGACTAATAAAGGGCAATGCCTGGAGAGAATTAGATCAGCTAAAAAACCCTGTCACCTCCCTGCATCCTCTATAGACACTTGCCAGTGGAAAAGAAATGCAGGGAACCTTTCAAATGGCCTACACAAAACTTCCTTTTAACTTAGCATGGGACTAAGTTCCTCTCCATTTGGCGGGTTTCTTTCCCTTTCTCTTCTGTTTTCCAATAAAATTTTCCACCTTCCAACTCTAGGTCTGACTTTCTTTCTTACTTAATATTTTGACTCTTGAAAATATTGAAGGTCCCTGGAATCAGGGGACCTTACATGATCCCAGGGACCTTACATGATCCCAGGGATCAAACTGAAATTGTGTCATGATGATCAGAGAGGCCCACCATCACTGATCTTGCATCTTTAGGACCATCTTTCCTTTCCTGCAATGAGCAATTCAGCTTGAGTTCGTGGCTCCCCAAGACCTAAGTTTGTAGAGACCAATTCCCAGTCTGGGTAGAGAAAGTGAACTTGATGGCTGGTGGAATGCAAGCATCTGTGTCCTGTAGGTACTGGGCAGACTTTCCCAGTCCTGACCTACTCCAGGCCTTTTTCCCTAGTGGCCAGGGTGGGTTGAGGGGAGAGTGGGAAGCACTATTTTCTCAAGGCTACCTCCCTTACTGCTCCCCACCTTACCAAGTCACCTGTACCAATGAAAAGAATAGACCAAATACTTGGTGACAAGAAAGAAAGGCTGTGGTACTGATTAGTACTATCTACTTAATGCATTCTCAAGCATGTGGTATAATACTGCCTTTTCCAACCATTGATGTCAACTGTGGTCATGAAATTTGCTGTGCTCAAGAAATTGAATGTTTTATTTTTTTAATTTTTTTTTTGCTTTTTGGGTCACACCCAGCGATGCTCAGGGTTACTCCTGGTTTTGCACTCAGGAATTACTCCTGGCAGTGCTTGGGGGACCATATGGGATGCCGGGGATCGAACCCGGGTCGGCCGCGTGCAAGGCAAACGCCCTACCCGCTGTGCTATCGCTCCGGCCCCAGAATGTTTTATTTTTTAACCCACAGACAAGTTATAAGAACCATTTTGCAAATTCCCACATTCTTTACCCTGCTATACGATCATGGAAGCAGGCCATATGATGAACTCTTCACTATCGTTGATTTTGAAGTGATTCCAGGGACCTCCAGTGGTTTGACCTCTGTTGAATCCCAGCTTACTCAGGGATTTGAGAGAGTAAACTACCACAGTGTAACACAGATACTCCGATGCATGCAATTTAATCTTTTGTTTCCTCTACAGTATTCTTCCCCATCTCACTGCTCCATGTCCTTTGACATAGCAAACATTTATGCCTATTAATAATAGCCATTAATATCAATCCCCTTTTTACCCATTCCAGTTATTTGGGTAAGCAATCTGATGCTCTTTAGTGGAAATAAGGAACTTGTCTAAAATCAATGCAAGATAGTGCTATGGTTATTATTTATGCAAATCAATGGATAAAAGTTGTGGGGACAATAATATCTCCAATATTCTACCTCTGGTCTTGTCATCTATGTCACTAAAATAACTGTAGAAAACTAATGCCTACACAATCAGATGACATACTTGCTGCAACCATGTTAGAGATTAAAAAGTTCCAGAGTTTGCAAGCTGTGAAGCCGTTTATATATATATATATATATATATATATATATGTATATGTGTATATATATACTAATGTACTAATGTTATTACAACTAAGGCTCTTGTCTTTAAGCAGCACAAATCAGAAATAGCAGACAAACATTTAGGAGGTGAATTAAGCAGAAGAGTCTGCCCTTTAAGATAGACAGAAAGGAAAAATGTGTGAGAAAGGTCTCCTAAGCAGGATTCTGGAGAAAGGCAGAAACATTCTTAACCAGGGGAATAGGTGAGCACTCTTCTGGGTCTTTAAAGTGCACAGGGCAGAAAGATAGGGGGCAGGGAAGAGCATGATGTTGAGATGGATTTTGTAGTAGGGCTTTCCCCATGCTCACCCTGCCTAGAGGAGAGCCTGGTGGAGGGTGTTGGAGCAGTGAAAGCCTTGGACTCTTGAGGGTCTCTGCATGTCCTATCAGCATCTCTGATTTCTCTGGGACGTTCTACTTTTCTGAACAGATTCAACCTTCTCTAGATGTCTCAGAATCTCCCTTTCCAAAGAGTTCAGTGTCTGGATATCAAAGGTATATGGCTTTTCACACTTTGGGACTGTTTCAGGCTGGTAACTACATATGTCATTTAAAAAATTGTTTTTTGAAATTCTGTACTTTACAATGATACTAATAGTTCTCATGCACACAATTTAACAACACCCATCACCAGTGGACCCCCTCCCAAGGAACCCAACACCCTTTCCTTCCAACCCCCTATACTCAATTGTGTGAATGAGTTCTCCCATTATACTGCCTTTGGCCCTTTGCTGCTACCTTACTGTGTATCTTTAAGTCCCACCCATGAGAGAGATCATTCTGTGTCTATCCATTTCCTTGGACTGGCTTCACTCAGCATGATCACTTCTGGTTCCATCCACGTTGCTGAAAATGGAATGGTTTTGTTCTTTTTTAGCACTGCAAAGTATTCCATTGTGTACTTATACCATAATGTCTTGATGCATTCGTCTATAACTAGGCCTTTGGGTTGTTCCCATATCTTGCTTCTTTTACTTAGTGCAGCGATGAACCTAGTGTGATAGTGATGAACCTAGTGTGCATAGAACATTTCGAATGAATGCTTTTGTGTTTGGGGGACAGATGCCAAGAAGTGGTATCACTAGGTCAGTTGCCTGGTACTTCTGTTGCTACTTTTTGAATAGATCTCCATATTGCTTTCCATTAATAAACCCCTGCTTTTAGTCACATCTTAGTTTTCTTACTAAAGGAAAAACTTGTTCGCAGGAACCCTTCCATCTTATATTTGCCTGAAACAACATCAGTCTAAAGGCACATACAAGATTAATAGTTTTAGAGCAGAATCTATAAATCGTTATTTTCAAGTAAAAAGTAAGCCTGGGGGTCAGAGTGATAGTATAACGGATATAACACTTGCCTTGCATACACCTGACCTGGGTTCAATTCCTGGCATCTCATATAGTCCCCTGAAGACCGCCAGTAGTGATCCCTGGGTGCTGAGCAAGGAATAAGCCCTGAGCACAGCTGAGTGTTCCCCTCCTCCCCAAAAGATACAACTTCGTATTTATCCTGTAACTCAATTTTTTATAAAGATGCTAGCCAAGTTGTGATAGTTTGATTTATGATTTTTCAGCCTTACAATGGTGTAAAAGTAGAAACTGTATTCTGAATTTTGATTTAGAAAATTCTGTTTTTCATTTTACTAATAAAATCATTATATTAAATATTTGATACTTAATTTGAAAATAAGCTTTGCTTTTTATAATTTTGCTCAAGAGTTTAGGAAGACAGGCATTTGTTTGTGGCTTTCCCACTCTCGGCATTCCTCGCAGAGTCATGGATGTGCTGAACCAGTCGATCGTATTCCTCATTGATGTTGTCAAGGACAACATCTTCCCATGTTGCCACAATAGTGCCAAAGAGCTCCCAGTTGGTGGTCAATCTGGGAGTTCTCTTAAACTTAAGCTTTGCAGTCTTTTCTCCATGCTCTGTGAAGTAGAATTTTGCACGAAGGAGACGGTGGTACAATCCCGTTTGGAATTTTGGGACAACAGCAATATCGGTCAGGCAAAACTGTCGATTGAATATGATGTGGTCAATTTCATTGTGGAACTGTCTAAAGGTATACTCCCATGCCTAACGTTTAGATTTGGCCTTCTTGAACTGTGAGTTACCATGGGTGGTCTTGGTCAACATGATGAACTCAGTCTCTCACCCTGTTCATTCCATTCTAAGTCATGGGTCCCAATGTGGAGTTCTTTGGGCAACTTTTTAGGTCCAATCTTGGCATTAAAATCACTGACAATGATCATATCAGTGTGGTCTTCATTATAGAACTTCTTCAGCTCCATGTAGAACTTCTCAATTTCTTCTTCATTATAGTTGGATGTTGGTGCATAGATGACAAAGGTAGAAACTGCCAGCAGTGAGCCACATGTATTCAAGCATAATTGTCCGATTTGGGTCATTAGGCATTTGAATGAATCAATGCTCATGGCCAAGTTTGTGTTGACAAGGACACCAACACTACCAACACCTCTTGTTACATGTTCTGAGGAACAGTTCTTCTCCAGTGTTGAAAATGGTGTGCTGTGATCAATGCCTTCTCCTCTTAGTCAGACCAATGATTTCGTATTTGATCTTCTGCACTTGCACCATCAGGTCGTTGATGGATGCTTCCAATGCCGGTGTACATGCATTGAAAGTGCAGACAGTCATATTAGTCCTTCTTTGTTTTGGCAGCCTAGTTTGTCCCTGAGCTTTTTTCAGCCTCTCCTTGCTCATCCTTCTTAATGCTGCCATATTGGGGACTCTTTCAGTGTCAGGGGAATGAGGAATTTTTGTTACAGTTTTTGGCATATCAAAAACGCCATGGGTAGCTTGCCAGGCTCTGCCATGTGGTGGGATACTCTCAGTAGTTTACTGGGCTCCCTGAGAGGCAGGGAGGCTTTTAGAGCATCCTCTAATCACTCTTACAGGTGTTCCCATGGTTCACACCATATTTGAGCCCCATCAAATATAGTGCGGTAATTATGGAAAATGGATATTAAGTGTCTTATGATGTGTCCCGGTGTCGAGAAGTGGCCATGCAGTCTAGTAAGCAGCCTGGAGCCTGGCGGTGGATGGGTAGGGGAGGTAGTGGAGGTCGATTGATGATGTATTTATCTGGCACCCGTAGGGTGGGTCATCTGAGTGTTATCCCTGGAGCACTGGAGATTGGGGGAATCAGGCAGAGGACCTCTGTTTTTGGGTCCTATTGAGCCTGGAGTCCAAGGTCACAATGTTCCGCTTTACCTGTTTCTGTGGGGCTTCACTCATGCATGAGGCTCGGCCCGAGCACTTGGAAAGTGGCTCTCTCAAACTCATTTGCCAATGTAGTTTGGCACGAGCCTCAGGAAATCACAAGCTAATGCCCAAGTTTGCAAAGCTGTGCAGAGAAGCAATAAAGGAAGACCTCAAAGAGAGAAGAGCAGCAGTGTTGACTGATGAGGCAGAAGCTGGGAAAGTATTCGATTCGCAATGCTTGCCTGTCCTTTGCCAACTAAAAGACAAAGATGACTGTCCTCCAACATCCTGATGGATCTATCACATCTTCCAGAAGGGCAATGGAAAGGATTATTCATGACTTCTACTCAGATTTATTTGATAGACACATCCACCTGCCCACATACCAAATTCCGCAGGATGGATATGTCATTCCCAATGTTCTCCCTCCTGAAATACGACATGCCATTTCACCAGTAAAGACACATAGAACACCTGGTCCAGGCAAGGTCAGAATCAAATACCTGAAGAATCTGCCGCTGCTACTCGGGTACTCGTCAATACACTGGCTCAGCTCTTAACACGCTACTTGTCCGAATGCAAGGTTCCCTTCCAATGGAAAACCAGCAGGATCACTCTCTTGCACAAGAATTTACAAGAAGGGAGACATCCACGACATCAGCAACTATCATCCACCTCTGCTTCGCTGATGACATAATTCTAATAACATCAAACATTAGCCAAGGAACACAATTGCTGACCGACTTCGACCTTGAGTGTGGAAAGGTCAGACTGCAGCTGAATCTCAGGAAGACAATGTTCACAAAAAAACAAACTAGTCCCTGACATTCCATTTTCTCTCAATGGAACAGCTATGTGTATCTGGGTTGAGAACTCAACATGAGGAACAACTTGGCATCAGAACTGCGCAGGAAGAAGAGAGCAGCCTGTAACACATGAAGAGCATCGAAGAAGTTAAGAGGACGAAGAACCTCAGGCTCTGGGCATATCTTTTTGACTCCACCATTCTTCCTGTACTAACATACGCCTCAGAGACCTGAGCCCTGCAAAAACAGGATGGGAACCCTATTTGGGTATCCCAAAGAGGAATTGAAAGAGCTATGCTTGGAGTATCATGTTTTGCTCAAGTGAGAGAAGGAATCCGGAGTTCCAACCTCCTTCAATGATGAAGAATCAGGGACACTGTCTCATTGACAAGGTGTCAAAAATCAGATGGGCCAGACATGTAATGCGACTTAGAGATGACCGCTGGACTAAAGCTGCTACCGACTGCATTCCACGGGACGTCAAAAGACTGTGTGGCCACCCACCTATGAGATGGTCAGACTTCTTCGTCAAGACCCTAAATGATTGGTTTGAGACTCTTCGTGTTTCTGGAGTGAGCAGATACCATTGGGCTACACTAGCATGTGACAGGGACGAATATAGACATTACTGGTGCCTACTCGAACAAATCAAAGATCAATGGGATGACAAGTGATACAAGTGAATTTTGCTTAGCTGTAAGGTAATATTAGTGGGTTGAACATATTAAAGATAGGCAAGACTTAACTATTTTGTTTAGTGATTGCTCCGTGGCCAGAAGGGAAGTGAGCCCCGGCGGCTACTGGCCCAGCTGCGGTGTGGCCCCAGTGTGAGGCCCCAGAACCTCCTGTGGCTTTGTGGGCTTCCAGAGAGCCCCGAGCACTGTATTCCCATGGAACCAGATTCGCCACTGGGGTTGAGCCTCTCTCTCCTCTCCTGGTGTTTCTCTGATGTTCATGAGTTGAGTGAGCCTCGGTGCCTCTGCCTCTTGCCTTTCCTTCCCAGGCACCTAGATGCAGCCCGGCTGTGTCTCTGCTGCAGAGCCTCGGCCTCCACCATTCTGTCCCGGGGCCCATGAGGTGGTGTCTCAGTTTCTGGCCTTTCCGTCTTGGGGGCCGTGTGACTGCACCTCAGTCCCAGCAGCTGACCTCCACAACCCAACCACCATCATGCTCCAGGCCACTTTCCACATGCTCAGGTCGAGCCTAACACATGAGTGAAGTCCCATGGAACCCAGGTAATGCGGAACTTTGTGACCTTGGACTCTGGGCTCACTGGGACCTGGGAGCAGAGATCCTCTGTCTGCTTCCCCCAGTCTCTGAAGGCCCACAAGTCACGCCCATAAGCCACCTCCTGCCAGCACCAGATAATCTCATTGGCCACTGTCGAGAACTCATGGCCGCTTCTCCCGGGAGGGAGTATAAAATGAGGTCCCCATAATCATGCCACTGGACTCTGTGCCAGGCTGTTTTCACTCGGAGTGCCCCAGAGGAGTGTGAGTGAGAGATCTCCTTGCCCCAAGGGACCTAGCCCCAGTAGCCGACCTCTACAACCCAACCGTCACCATGCTCCAGGCCACTTTCCACACGCTCGAGCCAAGCTTAACTTATGAGTGAACATATTGCTAAACCACATCATAAGACATCCTTACTCATTTTCCATAATTACCATACCACATTTTGATTGGAGGCAAGATGGCACCGACGTGGCCCGAACCCCTTGCGCTCTCCCAAACCCAGCTCACCATCTCGCCTTAGAGAACGTGTGACTCAGCACTCCAGCCATGAAACTCTATGTGTGATCCCTGCTGGAACTCTACATGTGATTCCTGATGGACATCGCTGGCTGTTTTTCAAGATTTGGACAGAATGGCGTTGGCGGGGCATGCTGAAAATGCAGCTGCTTCCATGGTGTACTTGATATGCCAAAAACAATAACAACGACAGTCCTCATTCCCCTAATTCTAAAAGAGCCCCCAAGATGCCATTGGGCTACACTAGCACGCAACAGGGATGAATGGAGATGTTACTGGAACCCACTCAAACAAATAGATGAACAATGGGATGACAGTGATACAGTGAAGTGCATTTTTGACTTATGATATTTTCAGCTCATCTGATGGGTTTATTATAGTGCAGTCCTAACATAACACAAGATCTGTCTGCACTGGGATGACAGCAAGAGAATTGCATGTCACCCTGCACAAATAGAACTTAGAGGCAAGAAATGTCAAAAAGGTTAGTCAGGACATTATACGTAAGAGAGAGAAAACTGGCCCTATTGATAGGAGGAATAAACCCTTTCTTTTCTTTGGAAGGGCATATAAAGAGAGAGTTTTATGGGGCCACATCCCACTGTGCTTGGGGCTTACCTCTGGCTATATGCTCAGGGATCAGACCTGACAGTTTGGGAGCTTGAGGGGCTCTCCGAGAGGGATGGAGGAATCGAACCCGGGTCGGCCGTGTGCAAGGTAAATGCCCTACCTGCTGTGCTATCTCTCTAGTTCCTATAATAAATGTATTTATTTATTTATTTATTTAATTCCATTAAACTCAGTTCTGAGTTTGGGACCATATGGGATACCAGGGATCTGGCTACATGGAAGACAAACACCCTTTCAGTTGTACTATCACTCCAGCCCCAATGTGAGAGAGACCTTGAATTCCCTTCCCACATATTGATTACTTTAAAAAAATTTTATTTCCCCCTTACACCTTTGTAAACACTGTGATTTACAAAGTTATTCATGGAAGTTTGTTTTGGACATTCAATACATCAACACCAATCCCACCATCATTGCACCTTCCCACCATCATTATCTCCAATTTCCCCAATACACCTTAAGCTTGCCCTGATAGCAGGTCCTCAATAATTTATTTTAGATTGCTTGTTGTAATTTGCTAAAAGAATGATCAAAAACTGTTTCCTCAGAAGGAAATTAGTGAAGATTATGTCAGATCCACTTTTAAATGACTACAATTGTAAGGTGATAGCTTTTGCCACTCTGTATATACTTGAGAAAGCTAGTAGAGAAAGCCAAGTGATAAAAGTCAGAGTCTGGGGGGGTGGTAATTCAGATTTTGTCCTCCCCTCAACCTCTTCCTTTAGGAAGGAGCAAAGTTAAAGTGTTCAGTATTTACTGGGAACTTTGTCATCACCTAGTGGTGAAACAAGATGCACATTAAGGCTAGCTTAACCTAGTGGCTCTGTGATGCCAACAGGAACTCAAGTTCTTTCTGTACTGCTTTTCATAAGAATCAGCCTATGGTTACTTTCCTCTGTATTATCAGTAAACAATTCTCAGATTCCAGCAGAGTATTCAAAAATTTTTTTCGACTCTTCACACTTCCACCTAGAAATAGCCTCAGATTTCACAGGTTAAGAGTTCTGTCTCCAAACCACTGTCTACTTCAGATGCTAATCACTCATTTGTGGGATATGAAAAAACATAATATGGAACTAATAACCAAGGTCAATAGAAACAATGGCGAAGAGGATTGGTCCATGGTTGGAAGACTGCTTCAAGTGCTGGGGGAGAAGGTAGTTGGGATAGAGAAGGGACCACTATGACAAAAATACAAAGATATCTGGAAATGATCACTCTATGTAAGAACTGTGTGCTGAAAATAGGTAAAGGAACAAACACGATAATCTCTCAGTATCTGTATTGCAAAGCTCAAAAAGGGAGTGAGAGCAAAAGAGAGATAGAGAGAGCAAGAGACAGAGAGGAAAGTGCCTGCCATCTGCAATAGAGGCAGCCTGGATGGAGGGGGTAGTGGTGGGAGGAAATCTGGGGTCAGTGGTGGATTGGCGGTGAGGAATGCACACTGGTTGAGGGATGGGTGTTGGAACATTGTTTGGCTAAAATCCAATCATGAACAGCCTTGCAGCTGTATCTCATGGTGATTCAAATGGAATTAAATAAATAAATTTATTATAGGAACTAGAGAGATAGCACAGCAGGTAGGGCATTTACCTTGCACACGGCCGACCCGGGTTCGATTCCTCCATCCCTCTCGGAGAGCCCCTCAAGCTCCCAAGAGTATTCCGCCCACACGGCAGAGCCTGGCATACTACCCATGGTGTATTTGATATGCCAAAAACAGTAACAACAAGTCTCACAATGGAGACTTTACTGGTGCCTGCTCGAGCAAATCGATGAACAATGGGATGACAGTGTTTGTATCAGTAATTAACAAAAATTTCACTCTGTAAAAAAATAAAAGGAACAAAGACTGGACTATTTATATAGCGGCAGCCACAGGGTGATAATCAATCACCAAGTACCTTTGATGTATACATTATTTTTTTTTAATTTAGTGAAATTCCAAAGTTATTTATGAGTGGGTTTTGTACAGTGTTTCAACACCTTCACCAATACCCACCTTTTGCAACTACCCTCCCCCGTTTGCCTCTCCCACCCTGTCTGCTTCTATGAAAGATGATTTTACATATATAAGTATATGTGTATATATAGATATACACACACATACTTTTATGTATATTTTAGCAGTGTTTTATACTGATGTTACTGATAGGGTTATGGACATAAAATGTTACCATCTTCTAGCACCTTCTAGAATGCTTCTTCTAGAAGCATTCAACCTCCTCCTTCTGGTTGAATGCTTCCTTCCACCATAGATGTTTCCCCTTCCCTGTCCTACCCCCCAGCACCCAAGCGTGACTTATTTCCTACTGAATACCAGTTCTCCTATTGTTTCCATTGCCTTAGGTATTTGTTATTCTGTCATTGTGTTTATTTATATCCTACAAATGAGAGAGATTATTCTGTGTCAGTCTCTATTCCTCTGATTAACTGCACTCAGCATGATACTTTCCAGGTCCCTCTATGTAGCAGCAAATTTATCGTCTTTATGGCCAAGTAATATTCCAATGTGTATGTGTATCATAGTTTCTTTAGTTGTCTATTCTTGGACTCTTGGCTGTTTGCGATTTTGGTTATTGTGTGTAGTGCTGCAAGTAATATAGGGGTGTCAATGTCTTTTCTCCATTTTATTTCTAGACCCTTGGAGTATATTCCAAGAAGTGGAGTTTCTAGATCAAATGGAAGTTGAATTTCTAGATAGTTTAGCTGGATCAGTTGACATTCCCAACAGCAGTGAATTAGAGTCCCTCTCTCCCTGTATCCACACGAGCACTGGTTCTTTTTATAGTGTGCCAATCTCTGTTGTGTGAGATGATATCTCATTGTTGTATTGATTTGTATATCCCTGATGATTAGTTATGCAGAGCAATTTTCAAATGTCCTTTTGTGCATTTGTATTTCTTCTTTATGGAAGTTTCTGTTTATTTCTTCTTCCCATTTTTTCAATTTTTATTTTTAATTAGTGAATCACCGTGAGGGTACAATTACAGATTTATACATTTTTGTGCTCATGTTTCCCCCATACAAAGTTCGAGAACCCATCCCTTCACCAGTGCCCATTCTCCACCACCAGTAAACCCAGCATCCCTCCCATCCTCCCCAGTCCCGTCTCGCCCCACCCCAAACTGCCACTATGGCAGGGTATTCCCTTTCGTTCTCTCTCTCTGATTAGGTGTTGTGGTTTGCAATAAAGGTGTTGAGCGGCCATTGCATTCGGCACACGTCACCCATTCCCCGCATGACCTCGGACCACATTTTACTTGGTGTTCCATTCTTTGAGTTGCCCAGAATGAGAGACCAGCCTCCAAGCCATGGAGTCAACTTCCTAGTACTTATTTCTACTATTCTTGGGTGTTAGACTCCTAGTCTATTATTCTATATTCCACAGATGAGTGCAATCTTTCTATGTCTGTCTCTCTCTTTCTGACTCATTTCACTTAGCATGATACTTTCCATGCTGATCCACTTATATGCAAACTTCATGACCTCATTTTTTTCTAACAGCTGCATAGTATTCCATTGTATAGATGTACCAAAGTTTCTTCAACCAGTCATCTGTTCTAGGGCACTCGGGTTTTTTCCAATTCTGGCTATTGTAAACAGTGCTGCAATGAACATATAAGTGCAGATGTCATTTTGACTATACTTTTTTGATCCTCTGGGATATATTCCCAGAAGTAGTATTGCTGGGTCAAATGGGAGCTCAACCTCTAGCTTTTTGAGAATAGTCCATATTGTTTTCCAAAAGGGCTGAACTAGTCGGCATTCCCACCAGCAGTGTAGAAGGGTCCCTTTCTCACCACATCCTCTCCAACAGTGGTTGCTTTTGTACTTTTGGATGTGTGCTAGTCTCTGTGGTGTGAGGTGGTATCTCATGGTTGTTTTGATCTGCATCTCTCTGATGATTAGTGATGCAGAGCACTTTTTCATGTGCCTTTTGGCCATTCATATCTCTTCCTTGGAAAAGTTTCTGCTCATTTCTTTGCCCCATTTTCTGATGGGATTGGATGTTTTCTTCTTGTAGAGTTCAACCAGTGCCTTATATACCCTTGATATCAACCCTTTATCTGATGGGTATTGTGTGAATATCCTTCCCCATTCTGTTCATAGTCTTTGTATTTTGGTCACTATATCTTTTGCGTGCAGAATCTTTTTAGTTTAATGTAGTCCTATTTGTTGATCTCTGTTTCTACTAGATTGTTTAGTTCCGTGTCATCTTTGAAGATACCTTTATCTTCAATATCGTGGAGGGTTTTGCCGACCTTGTCTTCAATGGACCTTATGGTTTGTGGTCTGATATTGAGGTCTTTAATCCATTTTGATCTGACTTTTGTGCATGGTGTCAGGTCAAGGTCTAAGCCCATTCTTTTACATGTGGCTGTCCAGTTGTGCCAGCACCATTTGTTAAAGAGGCTTTCCTTTCTCCACTTCACATCTCTTGCTCCCTTATCAAAGATTAGATGATCGTACATTTGAGGTTGTGTGTAGGGATATTCCACCCTGTTCCACTGGTCTTCAGCTCTGCCTTTGTTCCAGTAACATGCTGTTTTAATTGTTACCGCTTTGTAGTAGAGTTTAAGGTTGGGGAGGGTGATGCTTCCCATCATTTTTTCCCCAAGAATTGTTTTAGCTATCCGTGGGCATTTATTGTTCCATATAAATTTCAGGATTGCTTGATCCATTTCTTTGAAGAATGCCATGGGTATCCTTATAGGGATCATGTTAAATCTGTATAATGCTTTGGGGAGTATTGCCATTTTGACAGTGTTTATTGTCCCTATCCGTGAGCAGGGGATATGTTTCCATTTCCTCATGTCCTCTTTTATTTCATGGAGTAGCGTTTTATAGTTTTCTTTGTAGAGGTCCTTTATTTCTTTAGTTAAGCTGATTCCAAGTTATTTGATTTTCTGGGGTACGATTGTGAACGGGATTTCTTTTTTCATGTCCCTTTCCTCTGTCTCATTGTTTGCATATAGGAAGGCCATGGATTTTTGGGTATTAATTTTATAGCCTGCGACTTTACTGTACAGGTCAATTGTTTCTAAGAGTTTCTTACTAGAGTGTTTAGGCTTCTCTAGGTATAGTATCATATCATCTGCGAATAGTGAGAGCTTGATTTCTTCCTTTCCTATCTGAATCCCCTTAATATCTTTTTATTGCCTGGTGGCTATTGCTAATACTTCCAGTACTATACTAAAGAGAAGTGGTGAGAGTGGGCATCCTTGTCTTGTCCCCAATCTTAGAGGAAAGGCCCTTAGTTTTTCTCCATTGATGATAATGCTTGCCATAGGTTCGTGGTAGATGGCTTTGACTATCTTGAGAAAAGTTCCTCCAAAACCCATTTTGGTGAGAGTTTTTATCATGAATGGGTGTTGGATCTTGTCAAATGCTTTCTCTGCATCTATTGATATGATCATATGGTTTTTACCTATACTTTTGTTGATATGATGGATTGTGTTGATTGATTTCCGAATGTTAAACCATCCTTGCATCCCTGGGATGAATCCCACTTGGTCATGGTGTATGATCTTTTTGATGAGTTGTTGGATTCTATCTGCTAGTATTTTGTTGAGGATCTTCGCATCGGTGTTCATCAAGGATATTGGTCTATAGTTTTCTTTGTTAGTGTTGTCTTTGTTTGCTTTTGGTATTAGGGAGATATGTGCCTCGTAGAAACTATTCGGAAGGGTTCCTGTCTTTTCAATTTCCTGGAAAAGCTTGAGGAGAACTGGCAACAAGTCTTCTTTAAATGTTTGGAAGAATTCACCAGTCAATCCGTCTGGACCTGGGCTTTTGTTTTTGGGGAGACTTTTGATTACGGTTTCGATTTCCTTGATAGTTATGGGCCTATTCAGGTATTTCATGTCTTCTTGGTTCAGTTTTGGGAGATTGTAGGAGTCAAGGAATTTGTCCATTTCTTTTAGGATCTCTTGTTTCATGGCATACACTCTTTCAAAGTAGTCTCTGATGATCCTTTGAATCTCCTTGGTTTCTGTGGTGATGCCCCCCCCTTTTCATTTCTGATTAGGTTTATTTGGGTTTTTTCTCTTTCTTTCTTTGTGAGTCTTGCTAGCGGTTTTTCAATCTTACTAATTTTCTCGAAGAACCAGCTCTTTGTTTCATTGATATTTCGGATTGTTTTTCAGGTTTCCATATCACTAATTTCTGCTCTAAGTTTAATTATTTCTTTCCTTCGATCTGGTTTGGGTTCCTTTTGCTGGTCCTCTTCTAAGATCTTGAGCTGCAAAGTCAAGCTATCTATATAGGCCCTTTCTTCCTTTCTGAGGAAGGCTTGCAGAGCTATAAATTTTCCCCTTAACACAGCTTTAGCTGTGTCCCATAAGTTCTGGTAGCTTGTGTCTTCATTCTCATTTGTTTCGAGGTATCTCTTGATTTCTTCCTTGATTTCCTTTGTGACCCACAGTTGTTCAATAGTGATTTGTTTAATTTCCAAGTGTTTGATTTGGTTCTCTGTGTTTGTGCATGATTAACTTCCATCTTCAGTGCATCATGGTCTGAAAAGATAGTTGATACAATTTCTATCTTCCTGAATCTATTAAGGTATAATTTGTGACCCAGAACGTGGTCTATTTTGGAAAATGTTCCGTGTGCACTGGAAAAGAATGTGTATTCTTTCTTTTTGGGGTGTATAGCCCTGTATAGGTCTATTAGCCCTGTCTCCTCCATTTCTTCCTTCAGAGCCATCGTTTCCTTGCTGAGTGTTGTTCTTGTCGATCTATCCAGAGGTGATAAGGCAGTGTTGAAGTCTCCAACTACTATCGTGGTGCTAGTTATGTCCTCCTTAAATTCTGTTAGGAGTTCTTTTAAGTATTTAGCTGATCATTCATTAA
This sequence comes from Sorex araneus, assembly GCF_027595985.1. Taxonomy (NCBI): domain Eukaryota; kingdom Metazoa; phylum Chordata; class Mammalia; order Eulipotyphla; family Soricidae; genus Sorex; species Sorex araneus. Next base: position 60,156,569 of record NC_073313.1, on the reverse strand, counting down.
GTGCATATACGTTTAAGAGTGTGATTTCTTCCTGTTGTACATATCCCTTGATGAATAGAAAATGACCTTCGCTGTCCCTTCTGATCTTTTTCAGCCTGAAATCTATGCTATCGGATACTAGTATGGCCACCCCCGCTTTTTTTTTTTGAGGGAGCTCTTTGCTTGCAGGATTGTTTTCCATCCTTTGATTTTGAGTCTGTGTTTGTTCTGACTATTCAGATGTATTTCTTGTAGGCAGTAGAAAGTTGGGTTTAGTTTCCTAATCCATTATGCCACTCTGTGCCTCTTGATTGGTGCATTTAGACCGTTAACATTAAGAGAAATTATTATCATGGGATTTTGTGTCATTTTTCTGTAGGGTTTGTTGTTCTTGTAGGTTTTTTCCTTGTCTTATAGTAGCCCTTTGAGTCCTTCTTTTAAATTTGGTCTTGAGTCTATGAAGTTCCTGAGATGTTGCTTGTCCGTGAAATAGTGTATGGTTCCTTCAAGTTTAACTGAGAGTTTAGCCGGGTAGAGTATTCTTGGTGAGGCATTCATTTCATTAAGTTTTTTCACTATATCCCACCATTGTCTTTGGGCTTGGAGGGATTCTTCTGATAGGTCTGCTGTGAATCTAAGGGGTGCTCCTTTGTATATGATCTCCTTCTTTGATCTTGCTGCTTGCAGTATTGTGTCTCTATCCACGGCATCCATCATTCTGACTATGATATGCCTTGGGGATTTTCTATTTGGGTCCCTTTTAGCTGGCACCCTTCGGACTCCTTGGATCTGGATGTCCGCATTCTCTAGCTCTGGGAATTTTTTAGCAATGATGTCTTTAATGGTGTTTTTTTTTTCACTGGGATTGGTTCTGTGTGGTTCCGGAACTCCCATTATTCTTATGTTGTTTCTCCTGAGGTCATCCCCTAGGACTCTAATTTGCTCTAGAGCCATTTTGAGGTCTTTTGCCATTATTTGTTGTTCCCTATATGCTTTGTGCAGTTCATCTTCAAGCTCACTGATTCTGTCTTCGGCTGTAGTCATTCTACTATTGAGGGCTCCTACCGAGTTTTTTATTTCATCTACTGATTCTTTTAGTTGTGTGACTTCTGTTCGTAGCTTTGAAATTTCTGCTCTCATTTCTTCCTGGATTATCTTGGTGGAGTGTTCCAATGCTGCATCCATATCCTTTCTTAATTTATTGGAAGTTCGTTCCATAGTTGCTTTGAGTTTGTGAACCATCTTCACAATTTCCTCTCTGAATTCTTTATCCAAGAGGAGGTTGTATTTCTGGGAAGTCGCTTCTGAGGTTAGTGAGATATTTTCTTGGCTCTCTCCTGGTGGTGGGGATTTTCGCTGTTTCTTCATGTTGTTATGGGCTTTACTATCCGGTGCTCTCCTTAGCTTGGGAGGGGCCTCAACTGAAGATGTGTGGCTATGCTCTTTTTTACAATGGACTTTTATGTGCAAGTTGATGTGTTCACTGACAGTTTTTGTGAAATTAGGATAGGCTAAGTTACTTGACTATTAACGTATAGTGACTAAGATGACCAGGGAATTCTTCAGAGGAGTGGGTTCTATCAATTGTGGCCAAAGCACAATGCACGGAAAGGTAAAAAAAACAACTGCGGCTGTGTAAGCGGGCGCCGCTCCAGAAAGAGGCCACGCCCACTTTTGAGGCCATGCCCCCTAAGGTGAGGACACGCCCCTAACCAGCAGAGTGGGGAGTGGTCAGGAACTGATGGCTGCGGCCGAAAGGTGCCAGGCGGGAGTGAGGACTTCAGTGTGAGCCCCAAACTGCCGCGGGCAGGGGGCGGGGAAGGGGCTTCTCCGCGCTGGGCAGGTCTTCAAGGGATTTCCTATTTACCTGCAGAGTGGGGAGCAGTCAGGAACGAAGGTGGCGGACAAAAGGTGCCAGGCAGAGGTGGGGCGTCAGGGCAAGCCCCAAACTGCGGCGGGCAGGGGGCAGGGAAGGGCTTCTTCCCATTTTTTGATGGAGTTGGATTTGTTTTTTTCTTGTAAAGTTCTACCAGTTTACTGGTAGTTCTGTCTTCAGAAACTCTCAAGCTCATTCGCCAATGTGGTGTGGCGCGAGCATCAGGCAATCACAAGCTAACATTCAAGCTCGAAAAGCTATGCAGAGAAGCAATAAAGGAAGACCTCAAAGAGAGAAGAGCAGCAGTGTTGGCCAATGCAGCAGAAGCCAGGAGAAATATTCACAACATCCACCTGTCCTTCACCAACTATAAGACTAAGATGACTGCCCTCTCACATCCTGATGGACCTGTCACATCTTCCAGAAGGGCAATGGAAAAGGTTATCCACAACTTCTACTTGGATTTCTTTGATAGCCACGTCCACCTGCCCACATACCAAATTCCACAGAATGGATATGTCATTCCCAACGTACTCCCTCTGAAATCCGTCATGCCATTTCATCAGTAAAGACGAGTACAGCACCTGGTCCAGACAAGAACAGACCCGAACACCTGAAGAACCTGCCACCAGTACACGTCAATACACTGGTTCAGCTTGTCACACGTTACCTGTATGAATGCAAGGTTCCATCCCAATGGAAAACCAGCAGGACCGTCCTGTTGTAGAAGAAGGGATACATCCACGACATCGGCAACTATTGCCCAGTCTGCCTGTTGTCCGTCGTCTACAAGTTATTCACTCGAGTCATCCTGAATAGGATTGGCAGAACACTAGATGAAGGAAAACCATGTGAGCAATCCAGGTTCTGAAAAGGATTCAGCACAATCGACAATATCCACACAGTGGCCAAGCTCATTGAGGTTTCGCGAGAGTTCAAGATGCTGCTCTGTCTAATGTTCATCGATTTAAAGAAGGCCTTTGATTCTGTTGAGACTGAAGCGGTCATCGAAGCCCTAGACAAACAGGGTGTTCAGACTCAATACATTAGGATACTCCGTGAGCTGTATTAAGGATTCACCACCAGGATTTCACCATTCTACAAAGAAGTGATCATCGACATAAAGAGAGGGGTTCAGCAGGGCAACACTATTTCACCAAAACTCTTCAGTGCCACCCTCGAGAACATAATGCGACAACTGGAATAGAAAGGAATGAGAGTGACGATAGATGGTCGGTAACTACACCACCTCTGCTTTGCTGATGACATCTTTCTCATAACACCAAATATCAGCCAAGTGGTACGACTGCTGGCCGAATTTGACTGTGAGTGTGGAAAGGTCGGACTGCAGCTGAATCTCACAAAGACAATGTTCATGAGAAATGGACTAGTTCCTGATGTTACATTTACCCTCAATGGAACAAACATCTCCGAATGCAGCAGTTATGTCTACCTAGGTCTTGAACTCAACATGACAAACGATGTGGCACCTGAACTGCACAGGAGGAAGAGAACAGCATGGAACACCTTCAAGAGCGTCGAAGAGGTGGTTAAGAGGACAAAGAACCTCCGGCTCCTGGCACATCTTTTATACACCACCATTCTTCCTGCACTAACATACACCTCAGAGGCCTGGGTCCTATGAAAACAGGATGAGAACGCTCTTCGGGTATCCCAAAGAGGAATCAAGCTATGCTTGGAGTATCACATTTTACTCAAGTGAGAGAAGGAATCAGGAGTTGCAACCTCCATTGACGATCAAAAATCAGGGATGCTGTCTCATTTGACAATGCATCAAAAATCAGATGGGCCGGACACATAATGCGATTTTGAGACGACCACTGGACTACAGCTGTCACCGACTGGATTCCACGGGACATCAAAAGACTGCCTGGATATGTATTTCTATGTTCATTGCAGCACTGTTTACAATAGCCAGAATCTGGAAAAAACCAGAGTGCCCCAAAACAGATGACTGTTAAAGAAACTCTGGTACATCTACACAGTGGAATACTATGTAGCTGTCAGAAAACATGAAGTCATGAAATTTGCATATAAATGGATCAACATGGAAAGTATCATGTTGAGTGAAATGAGTCAGAAAGAAAGAGACAGACATAGAAAGATTGCACTCATATGTGGAATATAATGTAACTGAGAAGTACAAGTTGGCAACGATGCAACTTCTGGCAGATATCTCTCTGGACTTAGTTACTAAAATACTAAATTACAGAAACCCAAAACTGAGAGGCCGCTAAGTGTGGTCACTCGACCTCATACCTCTTCATCCTCAGCAATGGAAAACAAATTATCTAATGCTTCCTTTTCAGCAGGTCTGACTTTAGGGGAGAGACTCTCCAAACAATAATAGTGAGTTTTGTTGAAATATTGTATGCAATCAAAGTGAAAGTAAAGTGAAATTTATTAGTTACACAGGCGGGGGGGGGCTTAGGGTGGGGAGGCTAGGGGCGTGGGGGGGTTAGGGGTGTGAGGGGGTGGGGTGGAGCTATACTGGGATTCTTGGTGGTGGAATATGAGCACTGGTGAAGGGATGGGTATTCGAGCATTGTATAACTGAGATTTAAACCTGAAAACTTTGTAACTTTCCACATGGTGACTCAATAAAAAATTTAAAAAAAAAAGACTGCCTGGCCGCCCACTTATGAAATGGTCAAACTTCTTTGTCAAAACTCTGAAAAAATGGTTTTAGGCTCTTCGTGTTCCTGGCTCGAGCAGATGCCATTGGGCTACATTAGCACATGACCGGGATGAATGGAGACATTACTGGTGCCCGCTCGAGCAAATCAAAGATCAACAGGATGACAAGTGATACAAGTAAAGTGATAAAAAGTTCTACCAGTTCCTTATATAGCTTTGATATTCACCCCTTTTAGTGAGAGTGTTGGGTAAATTCTTTCTCCCTTTCCGTGGGCTGTAATGTATAGCACTGATGTCATAGTAATCTCCTATTCTAACAGCCCTCATTGTAAACTAATTTTGTTTACAATGGAACTATCTGGATCTATCTGGATCTGGGAACTATCTGGATCTTGGAGGGGTTTTATTAGAAGAACAATTTCCCACAAAAGAGGACAAAACAAGGGAAGTATTCTAGAAACCTATTAGTGCAAATTTCCAAGATTGAGTGGCTGAGTGTACTGATCTGAGGTCAGATTGCACTGAGTTCACAGGTCATTCTGCATGTGGTTAGAAGCTACTGGAATGTTTTATGCTGAGGCCACTTGGATTAGTGAGGTAAGTAAATAGCAGGACAATGAGGCACTGAAAGGCGACTAGAAGCCCCCCTCCTCCATTTCAGGCCACTGTATGATGCCTCAGTCAGAACATATTTAAGCTAAGACTGGAGCAAGCAGGATCCCTTTGAATTTTGATTCATGGAAGCATGTTAAGGAACTTTCAATGTGACACATATGGATGCTTTCCTTCTCCTTTCCATCTCTCTTCCCCAAGAGTAGAGGACTTAAGAGATGAAGCTTCAAGATGTTGTTTCCACATAGTTCCTGGCTAGGGGCTTTAGCACACTCTCCCCTACTTCACAGCACCCATCATGTGTTTGAAGAAGTCTGCATTCAGAGTGTAGGAAAGCTTTTGGGATCTGTTCTCTACCAAAGAGAAGGGGGTATCACCCTTGGAAGAAAGCAGGGATTGACTGGCTATGTTAATGCTAGGCTGGGCTTTTTTTTTATGGTTCTCTTTTTTAAAAAAATGTTTTATTAGTGAATTGCCGTGAGGTACAGTTACAGACTTACAAACTTGCATTTCAGTTATACACTGGTCGAGTGCTCATCCCTCCACCAGTGACCATTTTCCATCACCAATGGTTCCAGCATCCCTCCCACCATCCCCACCCTGTCCTCCCTCCACCCCACCCCGCCTCTGTGGTAAGGCATTCCCTTTTTCTCTCTCTGTATTTTGGGTGTTGTGGTTTTCAGTTGAGGTATTAAGTGGCTATCATGTTCAGTCTATAGTCTACTTTAACCCCACATCTCCCATCCCAAACGGGCCCTCCTAGCACCCTTTACTTGATGGTCCCTTCTCTATCTGAGCTGCCTTTTCCCCCAGCATGCAAGATCAGCTTCTAAGCTGTGGAGTAATCCTCCTGGTACTCATCTTTTGAACCAAGGGAAAGAATAGCCCCTTGAGGACTACCCAGCTACCATCTGAAAGCTTTCCCTGCCGTAGTGGTGGTGCTACTTCTGCTTGAAGGGGAAACAGATAAGCCCATCTGCAGTTATAGCATAAGTGTTGAAGTTCTGCCAACAGAAGGAAAGGGACCTAGTTCCAAGTCTTCTTGAAAGCAGAGAGGGAAGGAACAATTAATTATCTTCCTTGACCTCTGCTTTACCTCTGTGATCTTACTTTACCACTACCTGCGTTTTCATTTCTCCCATTCCCTGGATGATTGACAACTAAATGAAATCCATTTGAAAGATGACTTCAGTAGAGAGTTTGGGAAGAAGCAGCCAACTCTTGAAATGCCAACTGGAACATAACTTCAAGATGATGTTTCCACATAGTTTTTGGATAGGGGCTTTATCAGTCTACTTACTTTTTAATTATATGCTTAATCCCTGGCTCTGAGTATATTCTTCTTAATTCAATTTCCCTGTAAAAAAGTCGAAATTCTATTTGTCATGAAACATAGATCCGCAGGAAATAACAAAAAATATTAAGGCAGTATCCTTGGTCTGATTTTCCCACTTACACACCCTGTAGAACAATGAAAATTAGGCCAGAACTATTTTTCCCGGAGGCCAAGATGGCCAACTAGTGGGAATCTGTGCTGTACTATCTTGCGCTCACTGCACACTCTCACCAACACAAAACAATCTGTAAGCCTGTCTGAGGCCCCACCAGTGATACTGGGCAGCTCAGGTGTCCTCCTTGGGAGAGGAACCCTCCTGTAAAAAGCTGATGGCAGCCAGTACAAAACTAAAGAGAACAAGCCCCCAAATGAAGGATGTTAGGGGAAGCAGACACCGATAATCCAGAGAGACCCCTAAGAGCTAATTTATGCTGAACTTAGTCTTTGGAGAGGACTGTTACGACAAGAAACCAACACCATTAGTTTGCAGTCCTACTCTTACAATACCTGAACAGGAGGCAAGAGACCATCCCTATACTGGTGAAGAGATTTGTGGGCTGACCTATAAAGAAGCTGTGCCTCAGTGGCTTCCTGCTAGGAAATACCAAATTTTATCACTCTCTGAAATGAAAACATCCTGAAGGCAAATTCCTGAGGTAAATAACACCATTTCTAAGGTAAGGGTTGAGTAACAAGGGTCCCGGGCTAAATCATCCCACCACCTCCCAATGTACATGTGACAGGTAGAAGTCATGCCAAATATCTCTATTTCACCTAGAGATAGAAAGTGTTTTCTGAAGTTAAAAAATATAATACCAAATATTTCTTCCAGTCTTTGGGGCCCCCTTACCTACCGTGCTCCCATTCAACATGGGAGGACATTCTGAGAGTCCAAGGCCCAGTCTCTTACTCATTGTGACACAACCTGCCCCCACAGGTACAAAGCCACCAGCAGGCCTGTAGGACCACAGTGGGGTGGTTTGCTGGCTGCCAGGTACCAATAACCTGGTACATAATGATTTTGAACATTTGGTTGTAGCTCAGGCCTGCTCAGACTTAATGCCATAGACCTTGCCAAATACTGTACTGTCAAACCATAGGATGTGTCATCAGCTGCTTTGAGCCTAGCTGTATAAGAAGATGTTGAATAAAGTGGCATAAGGATGGTAGTAGAAGATTTTGGTGGTGGTGCAGTAACATTGGTAGAGCTGGCAGAGAGTCTCTAGCCCACGTGCCTGGCTGTCTTCCCTGGGGCCTCCTCGGAGGGGATGGGCCCCAGTTTCCCTCCCCACCCCGAGCAGAGCTCCCGGTGGCCGAAGACCCCTGGAGCCTAGCCACAGCCATGTTCATGGACCCTCTCCACACGTTCGGATGAGCCTCATGCATGAAGGAACCGTCAGAGGAACCCAGGTGTGTGGGACCCGGGGCTGAGACCTCCAAGGCTGCTCGGATTGAGACTGGTCCTCCTCTGCCCAGATTTCCCATCTCCCAGAAGCTAAGTGGTCACACCCAGGGACTGCCCCCGGTGCCATGTAATCCTGTCAATGGCCAGCATCCAGAGGAAATAAAAACAAAAAATAAATTCAATTACACCAAATTAAAAAGCTTCTGCACTGCAGAAGAAAATATCTCTAAGACAAAAGACATCTTAATGTATGGGAGAAAATATCCATGCACTGTAAATCTGACAAATAGCTAATATACAGTTTATAGCAAACACCATACTTAACAACATAAAATAAATGAACAGCTGTAACAAAATATGGGGCAAAGAGCTATTCAAACAATTACGTAAAGAAGGCATACAGATGGCCAACATGCACATATTCTTTATCACTGATTATCAGGGGGGAACATAACTCAGAAAAGAGATATCACCTAACACCATTGAGAACTAGTTATATCAAAATTCACAAGTATTAATGGGGATGTGGAGAAAAATGCATTCTCATTCACAGTTGGTGGCATTGTAGACTGGTTCAGCCTCTGAACAATAGTACAGAATCTTCTTAAAATTTAAAAATCAAAGTACTATATGATCCAGCAATTCCACTCCTAGAAATCTACCCCAAGAACACAAAAACATGAATTTGAGTGGATACATGCATACCTAGGTGCATTGCAGCATTATTTACAATAGATAATATCAGAAAACAACCCATGTCCAATAACAGATGAGTGGATAATGAAGCTATAACATATACCACAATGGAATGCTACTCAGCTATAAGAAAAGATGAAGTAGGAGCTGGAGCGATAGCACAGCAGGTAGGGCATTTGCCTTGCACGCGGCTGACCTGGGTTCGATCCCCGGCATCCTATATGGTCCCCCAAGCACTGCCAGGAGTAATTCCTGAGTGCAAAGCCAGGAGTAACCCCTGAGCATTCCTGGGTGTGACCCAAAAAGCAAAAAAAGAAAAAAGAAAAAGCATTGCTTTTTCCCAAATATGAATAGAACTAGATTGTCAGGCAAGGCAAAATAAGTCAGAGGAAAAAAGAAAAATTCTAGATAATCTCAATAATTGGTAACATATCAGGAAACAAAGCAAGATAATAGACAATACCCAATAAAAAACAACTAGTAGGCTCTGGAATAGGAATTGTGATATTCTAAAGAGTAGGGGCGGTGGAAGGTAAGGGTTTTATGGACTATAGTGGAGGGTTATTGGCACTTTGGTGATTGTACCACTGCACAATGGACACACAGACATTTGCAGTCTTGTGTATGTTATATAAATAGAGAAAACATCCATGCTGTTGCAAATTGCATACATACCTATTGACATCAGAGAAAATTATATAAAAATTTTCAGATGTGAATAATCAATGAATCAGACTTCACTAAATAAAAGTTATCCATTTCAGTGAGACATTTCCCCAGGAATTGGGGGGTTGTAGTGAAGGCCAATACCTATGGCAGAAGAGATCTTAAAGATGCAGAACAAGGTCTGTCCTTCCTGGGAATCCCTTTCTCTCTTTGGAGAAAGACGTACCACACTTTCCTGATTTCAGACAATGTAACAAATTTGGGATCATTTTCCTGTACTGTTTTTAGGGCAATTTTGCCGAGATTGCTGCACAGCTTTTTCTCATTTCTGTTCCTATGTCTACTAGAAAGTAGAAATATGAGATCTTAAGTGACTCCTGACAAAGGCACCCTCTCCAGTCACTAAGAAGCTTTTCGAAAACCTAAGGAAAATGCCTTTGATGCAGCTGTCTCTGAGTTGCTCAGCTGCTTGTCTGAGAGCTCACTGAAGTCATCTTTCAAGCGAGTCTCATTTTGTTGTCAATCTTGCCAGAGCGTGGGTAGCGGAAAGGAAAAGGTCACCGGGGAGGGTGAAGCTGAGCAAGCTGGGCAGCAGCAAGAGAGAAAATGTCAGAATGCCCCTTCCTTCCTCGCTCGGCTGGTGTTCTCACCTCATCTTCCAGGTCTCTCTGTTTTTGATGCTGTGCATCTTGACTTCATCTCAGCACCCTGCTGCCTCTGTAGAGACAGAGTCATAACAGTTCTGTGCCCAAATTTTTAGCAGTTTCTGTCTTTGGGGGGTCCTGATTTTATGGGGGACAGCCTAGCTACCAGCACAGTTATCTGTGCTTTGTGGGTGGAAGGGCTCGGACAGGAGCACCCTCCCTGCGTCAGCCTCCAGGTGTCTGTGCAGATGTGGTGCATTGCAGCATTATTTATGTTCTCCCAAGCCAACACGACTACTCCAAGTGAACACCGCCTCATGATTAACCTATATTATTTATTTCTCTAGCCCCTTATCCACTCTGGTACTTGTCCAAATCTCCACTTGTGTATCTTCTCTACCCACACACACTTTCCACAGCAGTTCCTGTAGGGAAAGGCCAGGCAACAGCTCGTTTCCTTTTCTGCCTTAGAGGTGCTCTCTACTCACATGGAGACAGCAATATTGCAAAGGAAAATGGTCAACCAGGACAGGAATTTTTTAAAGAGTCGCAGGTGAGGATTGGACAGCTCTGCTGTAAGCACAGATTCTTGTCCCAGGATCTTAGAAAGTTCCCTCTGTGACAGCACTGTTCCATATTGTCTGTTTTATTCTCTGCTCAACTCCAAGCACCTGGAATAATACTTCAGGTGCAATACCTATTGGTGGAAGGAGTCTTCTGCAAGCCCAAGGCCTATTTTCCAACAGAATTTTACCAGCAACCTTAGACGCTATGGGTTTTGAACATTTATCCATATTAATATGCCAGCACTGAACCACCAGTTAGCTGGGGAATCTTGGTTCTGGAAGGGGGGAGAAATATTGATTTGGAATGGCTAATACAAAAAATTACCACACAGTGAGGAATTTCAAACAATATACTTTAACTTATGATTATGGAATTTGGAAGTTTAAAATGAGTCTCACCTGGCTGTGTCAGTTCCAGAGGCTCAAGGGTCTAACTGAATTCTTTAGCTCTGACTCCTTCACTTGAAAAGTCAGTAAATTGACTTGAATCTTTCTTAGGCTGCTCTCTTGATTTTTTAAAAAAAAATTCTATTTAAATTTTTTTATTTTATAGAGTAGTTCACAATATTTGATTATATTTATTATTCAAACACCAATCCCACTACCATTACACCTTCCAACCACCATAATTTGGGTTTTTCCATCCCACACCCCAATCCCTGAACCAAAGCAGAACCAAAATAATATATTTTCTTCTAAGGCTCTGCCCGGGTATGTGGAAAGTGGCCTTGCGCTCTCTTGGTTTTTATTCAACCTCCCTCTTCCGTTTAAAAGGACCCTTGTCATTACATTTACCTTCTCTATATTCTCTCTAGTGGTAGAAGGTGTGGAGAAGAGGGAATTGAGGAGATCCCAAGTCATTCATAAAACTTATTACATTAATGATACCTTGATATCAAATTGCTATCATGAGTTTAGTCTTCATGTTAAGCTCAAAACTTTGTCCAGCTCAAATCCTGGACAGTTCTACCAACTATTCACCACAGATATGTCCATCTTCATGTATTCAGGGTAGAATCAACCATCTTCCAATCAAAATGGCTCATCTGCCTGTCTTTCCTGTGTCTAGAAAGATGGTATACTTCCTCTTTTCCCCTGTTAATGTCAAATACCTGCCCGTTTGTCATCTTAGGAGTCTCCTCTCGTCAAGACACAATATTCTATCATACTCATTTGTGTATGACTAATTTTTTAATTTGAGTTGTTTTTTTTAAAATTTTATTAAAGCACCATGATTTACAAAGTTATTCATACCTGAGTTTTAAACATACAGTACTACTGCACCAATCTCATGCCCAGTGTCAACTTCCTTTCACCAATGTTCCCAGGTTCCCTCCCATATCTCCCACCCCAGCCTACCCTCTTTTTTTTTAAGTTAGTGAAATGTTAATAGAAGTATACAAGAATACACTTATATAGGAGAATTTTAACTGGCAATTCGTGGAATTAAAAAATATTTTAATTTATAAAGTAATTCACAGTATTTTATTACATTTAATATTCGAACAGCAATCCAGGGATAGGTTTATTCATGGCTGAGACTCAGCCCAAGCATGTGGAGAGTAATGGAGAGCATGAAGGCACTTGAGTTCTGGAGGCTTCTGGCTGCTGGGGCTGAAGAATTCCTTGGAGTGGAGAGGGACCTCACCCACCCCCCTTCGGGATGCCCCAAATGAAACAGCCTGGTGTGGGGTCTTGTGGCATGGTTATGCCCAGCATACCCTCTTGATGGACACTTTTTTATTGAATCACTGTGAAATAAAGTTATAAGCTTTCATGTTTGAGTTTCAGTCATACAATGATTAAATATTCATCCCTCCATCAGTGCACATTCTCCACCACCAATGTCCTCAGTATCCCCCTATCCACCCCTCCCCCTGCCTCCATGGCAGACCATTCCCCCATACTCTCTCTCTACTTTTGGGAATTATGGTTTGCAATACAGATACTAAGAGACTATCACGTTTGGTCCTTTATCTACTTTCAGCACACATCTCCCATCTCGAGCAATCCCTCCAACCATCATTGACTTAGTGATCCCTTCTCTATCCCAGCTGCCTTCTCCCCCAGCTCCTGAGACAGGTTTCCAACTATGGAGCATTATTCATGGCCTTTGTGGACAGACACTTTTGAGTTCTGTTGTTCAAGTTTGGGTCTCCTGATTTCAGTGTTGTTGACTCTGGTTGGGATATTCGTTTCTATCCTTTCTATTCTTCCTGAACAGCGCCTTTGTACCTGACTCCCCTAACCTGGCCCTGTTGCTTCTCATCTGTTTCTTTTGCCCTTCCCTTCCACTATTTCTTTTCTTATCTTCCCTATACCTTGGGGACAAGGGTATAATTAATTTTAGCTCTGAAATCTCTCTTTCCTACTCCTGGTGTCATCTCACAAGCAATTATTTGTCCTGTCCTTGTTATGCCTGTTTTTGCCTTCCTTGTACTAGCATTAGTACTTCTACTACTATCTATCTACTTTCATTAGTCTTCTCTTTTTTTTTCCTTTTCTGGAGTTCATGCCTGGAAATATTCAGGGGTTATCCTGGTAGGACCATATGGGATGCCAATAATCGAACTGGGTCGGCCATGTGCAAAGCAAGCACCTTACCCACTGAACTATCTCTCCAGCCCCTGTTAGTATTTTCTGACACAGGTGAGACCCCATAATTCCTTGAGTCCAACACCACCATCACCCTACACTCTCCAGCCTAACAGCCTTTAAGTTGAAGCTAATGTATGAAGACCCTCCCCTGTTGTCCTTACAGAGCCCATTGCAAATGAACCAGCCTTTGCCTCCCTCTATAGCCTCATATTATATTACTCCTCCCCTTGCAGTTTACCTTCTGACTGAACTTAATCATTTTATGTTCATTCACTGTTATCATTCTTGTATCTTTAATCTTTATTTCAAATCTTTCTCTGATCATTTCTATTTCTATCTCTTTTCCCCCTTATCCTTATCAATTTTCAGTCCAAACCACAGGTTAGGTGAGAAAGGTTTCCCTGACGTGTCAGATCTGCCAAGGGCATCTGTGCTGCCCATTCCCTACTACCCATGTTCTCATGGCTTTTGTCCTGATTGACATTAGGCTGTCTTGCTTAGAGCATTCTTCATCCACATATTCACAGCAGTACTACCAATAATTTGCATAGGACTTAGCATTCTTGCCAAGGAGACTGTCAAATATATTGTCTGAGTGAATGAGATACTTCTCATTTGCTAACACCTGACACGAGAATAGGCTGACAACTCACACACAACTACAGGTGAGTGTCACATGACAGTGACAGTAGTTAAGAAGTGTGTTATTAGGTGATTTTATTGTACAAACTTGATAGAACGCAACTACAGACCAAACTGGTAGAATCTACTGGGACCGCCATCCTATGTGTGATCTGTCAGTAACTGAGATGTCGTTGAGCAATGCATGACTCTACTAATATGTTAAAACACGTTGTGCTGAGGGCATGGTCTAAGGACAATGCATAAACACAGATGCTAAGCTACACTTTGGGCTTTGTCTATGAGCACCTGAATGTATGGGTGCTAGAAGATACATACACACATCCAGAACCAGGTCCTACCTTAGCAGTGTCTCTAATCCCACAAGCTAAACATCCCAGTTCAGCCTTCCCCACAGAGTTGCAGCTGCCCGCAGGAAGCACTTAAAGCTTTCCTTAACTACAAATGTTCGAGAGATGAGACAGAACATTGGCCAGTCTGTAGGACTTCAAGCGGGGCACATGTCCTCCCACAGCCTACTCCACAATGTGCAGAATAGAGATAATAATAGTGTCTACTCAAAAGTACTGTTGTCAGAACTTGGCATTGCAGCCAGCGCCTGGGAAGTACTAAGCAAATGATGACAATGATTTTCAATTCTCTCTGCCGACATTACAGGACACCCATTACTTCATTAGTAACCATAGTTATCTATAAGTATTTCATCCTTCCCAAATTATTCTGGGAGAAAAAGTCACATGTTCATTGATTTATTTAATATTCCTGAGTCTTTAAAAAACTATATTCTATAATGGTGGTGGGAAAGTGAAATAGTGGGGGGATTGGTGTTGGAATATGGAATGTAATAAATCATCATGAACAACTTCATAAAATAAATAAATAAATTTTAAAATAAAATTGATTAAAAACCTCAAGTACTATATTCTATATATTTTAATATATTTTTATTAGATAGGAACTGTGCTTGTAAACAAATATATAGAGGGAAATGGAAAGCAGTAAACTCAAATGCCTACTTCAAGTGATGTGTTTAATATGCATCATTTGCTATGTTATAATACCTGTATCTCTCTGTAAAAAACTAAAGAACGCTGAGGGGCGAGTGCACTCGCGGGCTCTCCGGGCGGCTCTGTCTCACCACCCGCGTTCGGTGCTCTGGAACTGGAACTGGAACTGGAGTGTGTGGACTGGATCCGGACGGCCGGTGGTCAAGGACAGGCGAAGGAAGAACGAGGACCAAGCTGGTTGCTGATTAGTTACCGTTTATTCAATCTTCAATCTTTCTCATCTCCCGCACTCCCAGCTCCGGCCTCTCTCTGGATCTACTGCTCAACTGCTGCCTCTCTCTGGCTTCTCTCTCTCCTCCTCCTAGTCTCTCCCACCTTGCCCTCTAGGCTACAGCCAGCCAGGTAGCCAAATCAACATAAGAAAGCCCTTCCTGAGGGCAGGGCACTCCAAAGCCCTTCCTCACTCTTAAGGTTTTTTTCTTTTCCTTAGTCCAGGAACTTATTAACATCTTAATACTAGTTATTTTTGTATGGACATAGCAAGGGATACATTGAGGCTTGCAAGGCAGCTCTCCTGGCAACATCTTGCCACAGGCTCAGACCACAGCACTCAGGCCAGATTAATCATTCCTCACCCTAGCAGGGTCCAAATCTAGTATCACTGTTTGGATCATGACAGCATTTGTCCATGATCAAGCTCTTAACTTATAGTTAAGCATTAGGCACTTTGGCCAGGCCCATCTCGATGCCAGGGTAGCACACAACTCACCGCTTGCCCTGGGTCCTTCTTGTCCCACGTCGGGACCGTGCTTTGGGGGTGCAGCTGAGGCTTAGGTCAAGAGAACAGATGCCCTGGAGGAAAATATCATGTAGAGTCAAATGACTCCCAGGTTACAAAAGCATAACATTTGTTAAGTCTTCCTGTGTCCATACAAAAAGGACTTGCTCTGAATAAACTATGCAAAGGACTCAAGGAGAAGAGAAAAACATTATTTACAAGTCAACAGAACACTAAGAAAGAAGCTACAAATAAACAAAGAGGAATAGGAGCACTGTAACGGGAATAACCCAATAAACCTAAACTACTGAGGCTATGTTATCCTACATCTCTCCTCCCACAAGAGCAGACATTTCCCAAGGAAGATAATTTGTTCTCAGGAAATACCAAGATTAAATGTTTTAAATTCAAAAGATCCTTAGTACAACAGCTAGGATATGGGAGTGACTTGAATGTCCAATGACAGATGAATAAATGAAAAAGCTGTGTCACATATATGCAATGGAATACATGCAACTATAAGAAAAGATTGAGTCTTGTGGTTCACTACAACTAATTTGGAACTGGATGGTATCGTGTTAAGCAAAGTAAGTCAGAGGGAGGACAAAGATGGATGATCTTACCTATGGTGATTTGCAGAAAGACAAAATAAGGGGATAGGTTGTAAAGAACAGTGACAAACTCTTGGTCCCAGATGAAAAAACTGTTATTATCAAGCACTGGAGGAAAGGTAGGGAGGAATGAAGAGGTGGACTAGAAGTAACATAAGGACACTGGCAGAAGGTACTTGGTTGGTGGTAAGGTGGAGTAATTGTACATCAAGACCATAAAGATTAATACTATTGTGAACATGTGTCCTTCCTTAGCTACAGAAAAAATTCTTTAATAAATCAAAATGAAGAGTTACAAATTTACCAACTGATATGGGAATTGCATATAATAGTGTTGAGAAATGTGATAATTCCAAACACTGCCTCTGATCTGCTTACATAGCTCAAGGGATAAACATGAGCGTAGTAGACAGTATTTACCCCGCTAGGCACTGGGACTCTGGGACTTCCGGAGCATCAGATTTACCTCCCCCATGTCTACTTTACTACCATTTCCACCAAAAATACAGTGTACAGTTGCTTCATGTAAACAATAAATGTGATTTCAGACTGTTTTGTAAACAGAAGCAATTGACTTTAGCTCAAATGGCTAGAATCCTAAAGTATTAGGCTCATAAGGGCACTTCAAAATTGCATAATTCAAGTTACTATACAGGGACATTCAGTTCAGACTGAGAAATGCAGAGGCCCAGTCCAAAGTCAGTAACAGTACTACAGTACTTGTTTTTTGTCTCTCTCTACCAGTTTTATTGACATTCAATTAATATACATCATCATATAACCTCAAGATAAATAAATGAGGGCTTGACTTATATACATTGTTCAATGATTACTGAAGCAGTTAGCATCTGTCATCTTCTACAGATTGAAAAAAATAAGGAAACAGCAAAGAAGTTTCTTGGAATGCTATCTTTTACGATGTATTTTTCCCAATTTGTTTTATTTTTAAAAAACTTTATTATTTTTATTAGTGAATCACCATGAGGGTACAGTTACAGATTTACATATTTTCATGCTTGTGTTTCAGTCGTACAATATTGAAGTACCCATCCCTTCACCAGTGCCCATTCTCTGCCACCAATGACTCCAGTGTTCCTCCCACCCTGCATCCCATCCCCCATAACTGCACCCAGCCTCTGTGGTAGGGCATTCCCTTTTGTTCTCTCTCTCCTTTGGGGTGTTGTGGTTTGCAATGGAGGTATTGGGTGGCCATCGTGTTCAATCTATAGTCTACTTTCAGCACACATCTCCCATCCCGAGCGGGTCCTCCAACCACACTTTAGTTGGTGTTCACTTCTCTACCTTAGCTGCCTTTTAACCCAGCATGTGAGGTGGCTTCCAAGCCATGGAGCAAATCTCCTGGTACTTATTTCTACTATTCTTGGGTGTTAGTCTCCCATTCTGTTGTTTTATATTTCACAGATGAGTACAATTCTTCTATGTCTGTCTCTCTCTTTCTGACTCATTTCACTTAGCATGATACTTTCCATGTTGATCCACTTATATGCAAAGTTGATGACTTCAGCTTTTCTGACAGCTGCATAGTATTCCATTGTGTAGATGTACCAAAGTTTCTTTAACCAGTCATCTGTTCTCGGGCACTCGGGTTTCTTTCCAAATTCTGGCTATTGTAAACAGTGCTGGGATGAACATACAAGTACAGATGTCATTTTGACTATACTTTTTTGCCTCTCTGGGATATATTCCCAGAAGTGGTATTGCTGGGTCAAATGGGAGCCCAATTTCTAATTTTGTGAGAAGCGACCATATTGTTTTCCAAAAGGGCTGAACCAGTAAGTATTCACACAAGCAGTGTAGGAGGGTCCCTTTCTCCCCACATCCTCTCCAACAGTGGTTGCTTTTGTTCTTTTGGATGTGTGCCAGTCTCTGTGGTGTGAGGTGGTATCTCATAGTTTTTTTGATCTGCATCTCCCTGATAATTAGTGATGCAGGGAATTTTTTAATGTGCCTTTTGGCCATTCCTATTTCTTCCTTGAGAAAGTTTCTGTTCATTTCTTCGCCCCATTTTCTGATGGGGTTGGATGTTTTCTTCTTGTAGAGTTCAACCAGTGCCTTATATACCCTTGATGTCAACCCCTAATCAGATGGGTATTGGGTGAATATCCTTTCCCATTTTATACATTGTCTTTGCATTTTGGTCACTGTATCTTTTGCAGTGAAGAAGTTTCTTAGTTTAATATAGTCCCATTTGTTTATTTCTGTTTCTACTTGATTACTTAGTTCTGTGTCATCTTTGAAGATACCTTTAGCTTCACTATCATGGAGGGTTTTGCCGACTTTGTCTTCAATGTACCTTATGGATTGTGATATGATGTTGAGGTCTTTAATCCATTTTGATCTGACTTTTGGGCTTGGTGTTAGGTCGAGGTCTATGCCGATTCTTTTGCATGTGGTTGTCCAGTTATGCCAGCATCATTTGTTAAAGAGGCTTTCCTTGCTCCACTTCACATTTCTTGCTCCCTTATCAAAGATCATACATTTGGGGTTGTGTGTAGGGATATTCAACCCTGTTCCATTTGTCTGTGGCTCTGCCTTTATTCCAGTACCATTCTGTTTTAATTGTTACCACTTTATAGTAGAGTTTGAGGTTGGGGAGGGTGATGCCTCCCATTGTCTTTTTCCCAAGAATTGCCTTAGCTATTCATGGGCGTTTATTGTTCCATATGAATTTCAGGTGTGTTTGATCCATTTCTTTGAAGAATTTCATGTGTATCCTTATAGGGATCGCATTGAATCTGTATAGTGCTTTGGGGAGTATTGCAATTTTGACAATGTTAAGTCTTCCTATCCATGAGCACAGAATGTGTTTCCATTTCCTCATGTCCTCTTTTATTTCTCGGAGTAGAGTTTTGCAGTTTTCTTTGTAGAGATCCTTTGCCTCCTTAATTAGGCTGTTTCTGAGGTACTTGATTTTCTGGGGCACAATTGTGAATGGGATTGCTTTTTTTATGTGACTTTCCTGTCTTGCTATTTGCCTATAGGAAAGCCATGGAGTTTTGGGTATTGATTTTATAGCCTGCGACTTTACTGTACAAGCCTATTGTTTCTAGAAGTTTCTTAATAGAGGTTTTAGGATTCTCTAGGTATAGAATCATGTCATCTGCAAATAGTGAGAGCTTGAATTCTTCCTTTCCTATCTGGATGCCCTTAATGTCTTTTTCTTGCCTAATTGATATTGCAAGTACTTCCAGTACTATGTTGAACAGAAGTGGTGAGAGTGGGCATCCTTGTCTTATCCCTGATTGTAGAGGGAAGGCTTTTAGTTTTTCTCCATTGATGATAATGCTTGCCATGTGTTTGTGGTAGATGGCTTTGACTATCTCGAGGAAAGCTCCTCCTAAACCCATTTTGGTGAGAGTTTTCATGATAAATGGGTTTTGGATTTTGTCAAATGCTTTCTCTGCATCTATTGAAATGATCATATGTTTTTTATATCTTTACTTTTGTTGATATGATGGATTATGTTGATTGATTTCCGAATGTTAAACAATCCTTGCACCCCCAGCATGAATTACACTTGGTCGTGGTGTATGATTTTTTGATGAGTTGTTGGATTCTATTTGCTAATATTTTGTTGAGGATCTTCACATCTATGTTAAGTAGGGATATTGGACTGTAGTTTTCCTTGTTAGTGGTGTCTTTATTTGCTTTTGGTATTAGGGAGACATGTGCCTCATAGAAACTTTTGGGAGAGTTCCTGTTTCTTCAATTTCCTAGAAAAGCTTGAGGAGAATTAGCAACAGGTACTCTTTAAATGTTTGGAAGAATTTGCTAGTGAATCCATCTGGGCCTAGGCTTTTGTTTTTGGGAAGATGTTTGATTACAATTTCAATTTCCTTGATATTAATGGGTCTATTCAGGTATTCCAAGTCTTCTTGGTTCAGTCTTGGAAGATTGTAGGAATAAAGGAATTTATCCATTTCCTTTAGATTCTCTTGTTTTGTGGCATACAGACTTTCAAAGTAGTCACTCATGATCTTTTAAATTTCATTGGTTTCTGTTGTGATGTCCCCCTTTTCATTTCTGATTCAGTTTATAAGGGTTCTCTCTCTTTCTTTGTGAGTCTTGCTAGTGTTTTATCAATCTTATTTATTTTCTCAAAGAACCAGCTCTTTGTTTCATTGATCTTTCAGATTTTTTTTTGGGGGGGTTAGGATGTATTTTTAAATAACATATATGTTAGCTATAGTCACCCTGTTGTACACTATAATCCATACATGTATATGTAATCACATTTTAAAAATCAATTCATCTATCAGTGGTCAGAGATTATTTTTGCAACTTAGACGTTATAAATAACACTGCTATGAATATGGGGGTACATATATTTTTTTAGTTCATAGTTTTTTACTTCCTTTGCCTCCTGCTAAGATAGAATTGTCGCTGCTTATGAGAATTCTGGTTTTAACTCATGGAGATTCCTCCGTGCTGTTTTCCATAGTGACTACACGTTTGTTCTACCAACAGTGTTCTGTTCTCTTCTCCACACTTGTTATCTTGTCTTTTAAATTGTTCTCTCTTTTTTGTGGTGGGACCAAACCCCGCATTGTTCCTAGCTTACTCCTGGTTCTGCACTTAGGAAATACTCCTGGCAGGGTTCAGGGGATTATATTGAGTGCCTGAGATTGAACATGGGCCAGACATGTTCAAAGCAAGTGCCCTGACAGCTGTGCTATCTCTCTGACCCATCTGGTCTTATTTTGAATTGAACTAATATTTTATTATTGTGTAAGTTTCAGTTTTGCAGTTCTAAAAGTCAAAATGTGTATACACTACATTAAGTTTACCACTAGAAGTCTACTTCTGCATGTTATTGTACAATTATCCCAGTTTTTCCATCCTTTTCTCTCTTGCCTTCTGGTAACTGTTGGATATCATTGGTTTGTCCTTTCTCCCTTGCCACAGAGTTTGGGTTTATCTGGTAATAATCTCTAAACAATTCTAGACTACACTGGTATGTCCTGCTCCCCTTGCTACTAGAAGTTTAGGTATATCAGTCATGCCCATCAAAGTGCTCCCGAGTCACTCCCATTCCTTTGTTTATCTATAACCACTTCTACCAGTTTATCTGCTCTTCCTCTAATCAAACTCTGTTACTTTTTAAGGTCAGACCTTGCTAAGACAGTGAACTTGTATTGTAAGTTAATATTGTCTTTCTCCTCTCATGTCTTTTGAATAGTTTACTTTAAAACAATATCCTTTTTGTATGGACAAAGAAAGACATTTATTAATATGCTTTGGTAACATGGGATTTAATTGGCTTCAAGTATTATTTATTCCTGGGCATCTGCTTTCTTGACTTAAGCCTCAGCTGCCCTTACTTCCTAGCACCCCCAAAAGCAGGGTCCCAATGAGGGACGGGACGGACCCAGGGCAAGCGGTGAGTTATGTGCTACCCTGGCATCGAGATGGGCCTGGTCAAAGCGCCTAATGCTTAACGATATGTTAAGAGCTTGGTCATGGGCATGTCATATCATGATCCAAAAGCAACAATGAGACTAGGACCCTGCTAGGGCTAGGAAAGACTAATCTGGCCTGGGCACAGTAGTCTGAGATCGAGGTGACCCCAGGAAAGCAATTCTATAAGCTTAATGCATCTCTTGCTATGTCCATACAAAATGATTTATAATATGAATACTTATATGTTAGTTGGACAAAGAGAGGAGAAACACACTCATGGGATTCCGCTCTTGGGCGGATGTCCTGCTGAAAGAGATTCTATCCTATTAAAGCATCCCCTAAGGGATAAAACTTTACCCCCTATTGATTGTAAACACACCTATGCTTAAGCCCTAGCCCGCAGCATCCGGAGCCAGATGGGGGGGGGGCAGATTTAAGGTGGCTGTATGAGGGGGCTGGGGGCGAGTTCCAGAGGAAGCAGAGAGAGAGAGAATGAAGTAGGATGGGGGAGGAAGAAGCAGGAGGAGAATCAGAGGAGAATGGAGATGGGAATGGAATAAACTGCGATTTAGAACAACCATCTTGCCTCCGTTCCTTCCTTCGCCTGCCTCGTCATCGCCATCAACCTCCCCAGGGTGGGGGAAGTGGCTGAAGAGTACCGAACATGGGTGGCGGGAGAGTCAACGCCGCTGCCCTGTGCCCAGTGCCTGGCGCGGTGCGGTGAGGCACTCCCCCCGCCCCTTCCCATTTTCTTTTTTGTGTTTTTACACAATAACCACAAACTGGTCATAATCAGAAAGCTTATTTTTGTTTTACTTAGTTCATTTGGTTTATCTGTGTGTCACACATGGATGTAACCATGTAATGTTTCTTTTCATATGGCGTATTTCACTAAGCCCAATACCTTCTTGGTCCATGTTATTATGATTGATAGGGTTTCATCTTTCATATTTTCTCTTATATGTAGTTTTGGTTTGGGCTTGCACCCAGCTGTGCTTAGGGCTCATTCCTGGCTCTGTGCTCAGGGATAATTCCTGGTGGTGATGAAGGGACCACTTGGGATGCTGGGAATTGAACCTGGGTCAGCAGTGTGAAAGGCTGTCTCTCCAGACCCATGGAATTGTATTTCAATTGATGGTCATTCTAACAGATGTGAAGTGGTACCTCTTTGTGGTTTAGATCTGCATTTCCCTAATGGCTGCATATTTTGAGCATCTTTTTACGTGCTTTATGGCTGTAGCATGCTTTCTTTGGGAAAAAAATCTATTTTGGTCTTTTCTTCATATTAAAATTGATTTCATTTGTTATTGAGTTGTGTGAGTTACATATTTTGGGTTACAAATTTGTAGTTTGTGAGTTACATACTTTTCATTTTTATAGTTTTCAAGTATTTTCCAATTCCTTAGGTGGTTACCTAGTTTGTTGATTCTTACTGTGCAGAACTTTTCAGTCTAATCATCTTGCTAGTTTATTTTTGGTTTTGTTGGTTGTACTTTAAATATAAGGTTTAAAAATTGCTGAAAAGCCAATATCAAGGAACTTTATTACTTCTTTTATTTTAGCAGTTTTATAGCTTTTGGTTTTTCTTTTAAGTCTTTAATCCATTTTTACTTTGGGGGAGGTAATTTTACAATTTTAACGAGAGATTAGTTTTTTTATTTTTTGAATTCTAATGAAGTCTTTTATTTTTATCAAATAGCTATGATTTACAAAGTTAACAGTTACAATTGAGGCATTGATAGTTGCAATTGAGGCATACAATAATTCAACACCAATTTTCCCACTAGTGTCAACTCCCCTCCACTAGAGTCCACGGATTCTCTCCCCACCCCAAGTCTCACTCCACCCACTCCTGTCGACTTGACAGGCACATTACAAAGGTTCAGTGGTTGCAACTTAAAGCTCATGTTTTCAGTTCTGTTGAATGTGTGTTTTGGGTATATGGCTTGACCCCTCACTCCTATCACTGGTATAAATGAAACCCAGATGCCTTTTAACTCATTAGTTCTTGTTCTCTTCTTCCCAGACTTGATTTCTTTCCTTCCTTCTCTGTCTCCTCTCTAAACACTAGGGGTGTGGATGATCTAAGCATCCCCCTTTTATTGCATTTCCTCATCAGAAATCTATGTTCCACAAATACTTCTTCTGGCTTATTTCACTGGAAAGGATATCTTCTGGCTCTAACCATGTTGTGGCAAATTGCACAATTTCATCATTCCTTGCAGCTACATAGTATTCCATCATGCATACGTACCCCATCTTCACAATCCATTCATCTGTCATTGGACACCTAGGTTGATTCCATTATCTTAGCTATTGTACTGAGTGCAGCAATGAATAATGGTGTGTATATGTCCCTGTGAGAGAGTGTTTTTATGCCCTGGGGGTCACTTGTCACTTGTCATCCAGTTGATCTTTGATTTGCTAGAATGGGCACTAGTAACGTCTCCATTTGTCCCTGTCGCGTTCTAGTGTAGCCCAATGGTATCTGCTCAATCCAGAAACACAAAGAGCGTCAAACTGTTTGTTTAGGGTTTTGACGAAGAAGTCTGATCATCTTGTAGGTGGGCAGCCATGCGGTCTTTTGACGTCCCGCAGAATCCAGTCAGTAACAGCTCTAGTCCAGCAGTCATCTCTAAATCACATTACATGTCTGTCCCATCTGATGTTTGACAACTTGGCAAACAAGACAGCGTCCCTGATTCTTGATTGCCAATGGAGGTCAGAACTCCAGATTCCTTCTCTCACTTGAGTGAAACATGATACTCCAAGCATAGCTCTTTTGATTCCACATTGGGATACCCAAATAGCATTCTCATCCTGTTTTCGTAGGTCCCAGGTATCTGAGGCATATGTTAGTGCAGGAAGAATGGTGGAATCGAAAAGATGTGCTCGGAGCTGGAGGTTCGTCATTCTCTTAACAACTTCATCAACCCTCTTGAATGTGTTGCACGCTACTCTCTTCTTCCTGCGCAGTTCTGGCGCCAAGTCATTCCTCATGTTGAGTTCTCGACCCACGTACACATAGCTGCTTCATTCGGAGATGTTTGTTCCATTGAAAACAAATGGAATGTCAGGAATTATTTCGTTTTTCATGAAGATTATCTTGGTGAGACTCAGCTGCAGCCCGAATTTTTCACACTCACGGTTGAACTCAGTCAGCATTTGTGCCACTTGGCTAATGTTTAGTGTTATTAGAATGATGTCATCAGCGAAGTTGTAGTTGCTGACTGTCTATCTTCACTCTCATTCCTTCCCATTCCAGTCGTCGCATGACATTCTCAAGGATGGCACTGAAGAGTTTCAGTGAAATGGTATCAACCTGCTGAACCCCTCTCTTTACGTCGATGATCACTTCCTTGTAGAATGGTGAGATCCTGGTGGTGAATCTGTAATACAGCTCAAAGAGGATCCTGATGTATTGAGCTTGAACGCCCTGTTTGGCTAGGGCTTCGATGACTGCTATGGTCTCAACAGAATCAAAGGGCTTGTTTAAATCAATGAACATTAGACAGAGCGGAATCTTGAACTCTTGCAACACTTCAAGGAGCTTGGTCACCATGTAGATATGGTCGATTGTGCTGAATCCTTTTCAGAACCCAGCTTGCTTGCATGGTTGCTCGCATGGAATCCCAAATTGGGACCCATGGCCTAAAATGGAACGAACAGGGTGAGAGACTGAGTTCATCATGTCAACCAAGACCATCCATGGTAACTCACACTTCCAAAAGGCTGAATCTAAATGTTGGACATGGGAGTCTTCTGGTGGACAGTTCTACAATGAAATTGACCACATCATATTCATTTTTTTGAATAAGCTTATTTTTATTAAAATAGCAAATTTTCAGAAGGCAGAAGTAAAGTCTAATGTGTACATTTTACATATCAATCAATTTCACATCCTATATAGTAGTTGCATTTATGCTTGCATACTGGAGTCTGTGGCATAATATACAATTTTAGTAAATATAAAGAGCTGCCTTAAAATTTTTAAATTTTATTTATTTATTTTTTTAACTGAATCACCATGTGGAAAGTTACAAAGTTCTCAGGCTTATGTCTCAGTTATACAATATTCAAACACCCATCCCTTCACCAGTGCCCATATTCCACCACCAAAAACCCCAGTAAACCTCCCGCCCCCCCACCCCCAACTGCATAACTGATGAATTTCACTTCATTTTCTCTTTACCTTGATTACATTCCATATTTCAACACAGAACTCACTATTGTTGTTGGGGTTCCCCCCAAGAAAGACAGTCCTACTACCAAGGAAGCATTTGATAATTAGTTTTCCATTGCTTAGGATAAAGAGATATGCAGCCCCACTGCTCCAAGTACATAGCTCTTTTTTTTCCTTTCCCCACCTTTTTTTTTCATCCCCCTTCCCGCGCCTCATAATATGGTGGACGCCACACCGCGTTTCTCCCTGAAAATGGGAAACAACTGGGAAAGAGGGATATTTCCTCTTCTTGGCCAGCGTGAGGATATGGCTTAGTTCACAGTCTAGAGAAATGGCTGCTAGTTTGATTACCTTCAATATTTCAACAAAAAACTCACTGTTATTGTTTGGAGTTTCCCCACAAAGTCAGACCTGCTAAAAAGGAACCGTTTCACATTGCTGACAATTAAGAGATGTTAAGTGGCGCAGCCGCAGCAGCGGCCACGTGGTTTTGGAATTCTGTATAAAGTCCAGGGAAAATTCTGCCAGAAATTGCATAGCCCAGTTCACAGTCTTTTCTGTAAGAAGCCGCTTTGTGTGCCAAAATGGGTTAGAAGACCTCTGGAATCAAAGTCTTTAGGAGCAAAGAACCACATCATATTCTTTTTTTTGATAATTTATTTATATTTAATTAGTGAATCACCGTGAGGGTACAGTTACAGATTTATACATTTTTGTGCTCATGTTTCCCCCATACAAATTTCGAGAACCCATCACTTCACCAGTGCCCATTCTCTACCACCAGTAAATCCAGCATCCCTCCCACCCTCCCCAGTCCCATCCCCCCCACACACTGCCACTATGGCAGGGTATTCCCTTTTGTTCTCTCTCTCTGATTCGGCACCACATCATATTCAATCGAATGTTTTGACTGACCGATGTCACTGTTGTCCCAAAATTCCAAATGGGATCGGACCACCATCTCCTTTGTGCAAAATTCTACTTCGTAGAGCAGGGAGAAAGAACTGCAAAGTTTAAGTTTAATAAAAGAACTCCTAAATTGACCACTAACTGGGAGCTCTTTGGGACTATTGCGGCAATGTGGGAAGATGCCATCATTGACAACATCAATGAGGAATATGATCCACTGGTTCAGCACCTGCATGACTGCACGAGGAATTCTGAGAGTGGGAAAGCCACAAACAGATGCTTGTCTTCGGAAACTCTTTTTTTTTTCTTTTTGTGTCACACCTTGCAATGCACAGGGATTACTACTGTCTCTGCACTCAAGAATTACTCTTGACAATACTCAGGGGGACATATGGGATGCTGGGAATCGAACCTGTGTCGGCCGCATGCAAGGCAAACGCCCTACCCGCTGTGCTATCACTCCAGCCCATCTTCGGAAACTCTTGAGCTCATTAATGAACATGGTTTGGCACAGGCCTCAGGCAGTCACAAGCTAACGTCTGAGCTCGCAAAGCTGTGTAGAGAAGTGATAAAGGAAGGCCTCAAAGAGAGAAGAGCAGCAGTGTTGGCCAATGCTGCAGAAGCCAGGAAAAGTATTTGCAATGCTCACCTGTCTTTTGCCAACTACAAGACCAAGATGATTCCCCTCCAACGTCCTGATGGATCTATTACATCTTCCAGAAGGGCAATCAAGAGGATTATTTATGACTTCTAGTTGGATCTCTTCAATAGCCATGTCTACCTGTCCACATACCAAATTCCTCAGGATGGATATGTCGTTCCCAATGTCCTCCCTTCCAAAATCCAACACGCCATTTCATCGTTAAGACGCGTACAGCACCTGGTCCAGACAAGGTCAGACCCAAACACCTGAAGAATCTGCTGCTAGAGCTGGAGCGATAGCACAGCGGGTAGGGTGTTTGCCTTGCACGCGGCCGACCCGGGTTTGAATCCCAGCATCCCATATGGTCCCCTGACCACCGTCAGGGTGTGACCCAAAAAGAAAAAAAAAGGAATCTGTTGCCAGTACTCGTCAATACACTGGCTCGGCTCTTCACACATACCTGTCCGAATGCAAGGTTCTGTACCAATGGAAAACCAGCAGGACCGTTCTGTTGTTACAAGAAGGAAGACATCCACAACATCAGCAACTATTGCCCGATCTGCATGTTACCCGTCGTCTACAAGTTGTTCACTCGAGTCATCCTGTATAGAATAGGCAGAATACTAGATGCCCTGGGGGTAGATGCCTGAAAGTGAAATTGCTGGGTCATATGGGAGTTCAATTCTAAGTTTACTGAGAACTCTCCGTACACTGTTTCCCACAGGGGTTGTACCAGGCAGCATCCCCACCAGCATTGGACAAGAGTTCCGTGCCAACTCAGATTGTTCCTACAAAAACAATTGTTCCATTGTTTTTGATATGTGCCATTCTCACTAGTGTGAGATGGTATCTCCGTTTTCCTTCTGATTTGGATTTCTCCGATGATGAGTGATGCTGAGCATTTTTTTTCATGTGCCCTGTCTTCCTCTAAGAAGTATCTATTCGTTTCCTCTCTCCACTTGTTGATAGAGTTTTGGATTTCTTTTTGTTGATTTTTGTATTTTCTATATGCTGGATATCAAACCCTTATCTGATATGTTGAACGCGAATATGATTTCCCATTCAGTTACCTGTCTTTTAGTTTTAGTCTGTGTAATTTTTTGACATAAATTATCTCAGGAGGTCTTTAACTTAAAAAAATTAGACCTATTTTTAAATTTTTGATTTTGTCACCATTGCCAGTGGTATCAATTCATGAAGACAACTTTGAGGTCCAAATCTTGAAGTATTCTGCCTATATTTTTCCCAATGTACTTTACAGTTTCTAGTCAGATCTCAAGGTCTTTGATCCACTTCAAATTGACTTTTAAGAGAGGTGTAAGATATGGGTTCAGCTTTTGTTTCTTACATGTACCTATTCAATTTTCCCAGAACCATTGTTGAGGTTATCTTTACTCCACTTTATGTTCTCAGCTCATTTATTGAAATCAACTGCCCATATATATAATCCATTTTTACATTTTGTGAGTGATATAACATAGGTGTCCAGTTTTGTTATTTTACATGCAAGTAACAAATATCCCTACCACCATTTAAGAGACTGTATTTACATCAAGTAATCTTGACGACCTTGTCAAATAATAGTTGACCATTTTTCTGGAGACTTATCTCGCAGTTCTCATTCTTTTCCATTTGTTTATGTATCTGTTTTTATGCTGGTGCCATGCTGTTTTGAAACTATACATTTATAGTGTAGTTTTAAATTAGGAAGGGGAAGACCTCCTACTTTGTGGTTCTTACAATTGCTTTAGAGTGTTGGAGCCTATTGTGGTTCCATACAAGTTTTAGACTTCTTTTTACTTCTGAAGAAAATGTTATTTTAATGTTGATAAGATAACAATGAGTAATAAGGACATTATGACAATATTTTTTCTACCTAACATTGTGTACCTTTTAACCATTTTCTTATGTTTTCTTATGACTGAAAGGGTACTAGGCCGAAAAGTCACTTGATATATATTTGTACTTCAGTGATGGATGTGATATGGTGATACGCCAACCCTAAAACATATATATATATATATTTATAGACTTATAAACGAGTGGTACATCAATACATAGTTTTCAGTATACAGATATTTACCTACTTGGAAAATTTTTGTTGCCATTTTAAATGGCATTGCTACTTTTTTGCTTTTAAAGTATATGCAGATGCCAAATTTATTTCTGTACATCTGAAGCCCATATGATAGTTTGAACTAATTTTCCACAATAGAAAGAGCTTTTTATATATCTTTCAATACGTGCAGCAACTTATTACCAAATTTTACTCTATTTTATGAAAGATCAGTGTCACAATTCTAGTTTTAAATGTCAGTGTATAAAATGTCAAAACATATTACTTATAACTTCAGTCGTAATTATCAGTTATTTCTGTCAATTAAAAATGTGCGAAGAAATACATACTTCCAAACATTTTGGTTTCTCTTTTTTTCATTTTGGAATTTATTTTATATTACATTTTTAAGTAATATAAAATAAATTTTGGATTTTTTAAAAAAAAATATTAGTGAATCACCGTGAGGTAGTTACAAACTTATGAACTTTCATGTTTGCATTTCAGTCATACAGTGATTGTTTACATCCCTCTACCAGTGCCTATCCTCCTCCACCAATGTTCCCAGTATCCCTCCCACCACCTCAACCCACCTCAACCTCCACCACCCCACCCTGCATCTGCGGCAGGGCATTTCCTTTTGTTCTCTCTCCTTATGGGTTTTGTAGTTTGCAATAGAGGTATTGAGTGGCTGTCATGTTCGGTCTATAGTCTACTTTCGGCACGCAGCTTTCAACCCAAATGGGTCCTCCCAAAATCCTCTACTAGGTGTCCGCTACTATATCTCAGCTGCCTTTTCTCTCAGTATGTAAGGCCAGTTTCCAAGCTGTGGGACAGACCTCCTGGTCCTTATCTCTACTACTCTTGGGTGTTAGTCTCCCATTCTGCTACTTTATATTCCACATGAGTGGGATCTTTCTATGTTTGTCTCTCTCTTACTGACTCATTTAACTCAGCATAATACTTTCCATGTTGATCCACTTATATGCAATTTCATGACTTCATCTTTTCCAACAGCTGCATAATATTCCATTGTGTAGATGTACCAAAGTTTCTTTAACCAGTCATCTGTTTTTGGGCACTTCGTTTTTTTCCAGATTTTGGCTATTGTAAACAGTGCTGCAATGAACACACAAATGCAGATATCATATCTACTATACCTTTTTCCTCTCCGGGATATATTCCCAGGAGTGGTATTGCTGGGTCAAATGGGAGTTCAATTTCTAATTTTTTGAGAACTGTCCATATTGTTTTTCAAAAGGGCTGGACCAGTCGGCATTCCCACCAGCAGTGAAGGAGAGTCCCTTTCTCCCCACATCCGCACCAACACCAGTTGCTTTTGTTCTTTTGGATGTGTGCTAATCTCTGTGGTGTGAGGTGGTATCTCATGGTTGTTTTGATCTGAATCTCTCTGATGATTAGTGATGTAGAGCATTTTCTCATGTGCCTTGAGCCATTCGGATTTCTTCTTTGAGAAAGTTTCTCTTCATTTCATCACCCCATTTTTTGATGGGTTGGATTTTTTCTCTTGTGAAGTTCAACCAGTGCCTTGTATATACTTGATATCAACCCCTTATCGAATGGGTATTGGGTAAATATCCTTTCCCATTCTGTAGACTGTCTTTGTATTTTGGTCACTGTTTCTTTTGAGGTGAAGATACTTCTTAGTTTAAGAAAGTCTCATTTGTTTATCTCTGTTTTCACTTGCTTGGCCAGTTGCGTGCCATGTTTGAAGATACCATTAGTTTCAACGTCGTGGAGGGTTTTGCCGACTTTGCCTTCAATGTATCTTAGGGGTTCTGGTCTGATTTTGAGGTCTTTAATCCATTTTGATCTGACTTTTGTACATGGTGATAGGTAGAGATCTGAGCCCATGTTTTTGCATGTAGTTGTTCAGTTTTGCCAGCATAATTTGTTAAAATAGCTTTCCTTGTTCCACTCCACATTTCTTGCTCCCTTATCAAAGATTAGATGATCATATATTTAGGGGGAGAGGAAAAAGGTATAGTAGATATGATATCTGCATTTGTATGTTCATTGCAGCACTGTATACAATAGTCAAAATCTGGAAAAAAATGAAGTGCCCAAAAACAGATGACTGGTTAAAGAAACTTTGGTACATTTACACAATGGAATATTATGCAGCTGTTGGAAAAGATGAAGTCATGAAATTGCATATAAGTGGATCAACATGGAAAGTATTATGTTGAGTTAAATGAGTCAGTAAGATATTCAACCCTGTTCCATATGTCTTTGGCTCTGCCTTTGTTCCAGTATCATGCTGTATTTATTATGACTACTTTGTAGTAGAGTTTGAAGTTGGGGAGGTTGATTCCTCCCATTTTCTTTTTCTCGAGTATTGCTTTAGATATCCATGGGGGTTTATTGTTCCATACGAATTTCAGGAGTGTTTATGCCATTTTTTGAAGAATGTAATGGGTATCCTTATAGGGATCACATTGAATATGTACAATGCTTTGGAAAGTATTGCCATTTTGACAATGTTAATTCTTCCAATTCATGAGCAGGGGATATTTTTCCATTTCCTCGTGTCCTCTTTTATTTCCTGAAGTAGCGTTTTTTAGTTTTCTTTAAACAAGTCATTTACCTACTTATTTAAGCTGATTCCTAGGCACTTGATATTTTGAGGCACAATTCTGAATGGCATTGCTTTATTCATGTCGCTTTCTTCTATCTCATTATATGCGTACAGGAAAGCCATGGACTTTTAGGTATTGATTTTATAGCCTTCAACTTTACTATACAAGTCTATTGTTTCTAGGAGTTTCTTGGTAGAGGTTTTAGGGTTCTCTAAGTATAGTATCATGTCATCTGCGAATAGTGAGAGCTTGAATTCTTCCTTTCCTATCTGGATACCCTTAATATATTTTTCTTGCCTAGCTGCTATTGCAAGTACTTTCACTACTGTATTGAACAGAAGTGGAGAGAGTGGACATCCTTGTCTCATCCCTGATCTTAGAGGGAAGGCTCTTAGTTTTTCCCCATTTAGGATGATGCTTGCCATAGGCTTGTGGTAAATGGCTTTGACTATATTGAGGAAAGTCCCTTCTATACCTATTTTGGTGAGAGTTTTCATCATAAATGGGTGCTGGATCTTGTCAAATGCATTCTCTGCATTTATTAATATGATTATATGATTTGTATCTTTTCATTTGTTGATTTGATGGATTACATTGATTGATTTCTGGATGTTAATCCATCCTTGCATCCTCGGGATGAATCCCTCTTAGTCGTGGTGTATGATCTTTTTGACAAGTAGTTGAATTCTATTTGCTAATATTTTGTTGAGAATCTTCGCATCCATGTTCATCACGGATATTGGCCTGTAGTTTCCTTATTTTTTGCGGTGTCTTTGTTTGCTTTTGGTATTAAGGATATATGAGCCTCATAGAAACTGTTCGGGAGGGTTTCTGTATCTTCAATTTCCTGGAAAAGCTTGAGAAGAACTGGCACTAGGTAATCTTTAAATGTTTGGAAGAATTCGCTAGTGGACCTAGATTTTTTGGGGGAAGACTTTTGATGACAGTTTCAATTTCCTTGATATTAGTAGGACTATTCAGGTATTCCAGGTCTTCTTGATTCAGCCTTGGGAGATTATAGGAATCCAGGAATTTATCTATTTCTTCTAGGTTCTCCTGTTTCATGGCATACAGATGTTCAAAGTAGTCTCTGATGATCTTTTGATTTTCTTTGGTTTCTGTTGTGATATCCCCCTTTTCATTTCTGATTCAGTTTATTAGGGTTCTCTCTCTCTCTTTCTTTGTGAATCTTGCTAGTGGCTTATCAATCCTGTTTATTTTCTCCAATAACCAGCTCTTGGTTTCATTGATCTTTCAGATTGTCTTTTGGGTTTCCATGTCATTGATTTCTGCTCTAAGTTTTATTATCTCTTTCCGTCTGCCTTATTTGGGCTCCTTTTGTTGGTCCTTTTCTAAAATCTTGAGTTTTGCAGCCAAGTTATTTATGTGGGCTCTTTCTTCCTTCCTGAGAAATGCTTGCAGGGCTATACATTTTCCCCTCAACACAGCTTTAGCTGTGTCCCTCAGGCTTTGGTAGCTCGTGTCTTCAGTCTCATTTGTTTCCAGGTACCTTTTGATTTCTTACTTGATTTCCTTTCTGACCCACTCATTGTTCAGCATTGAGTTGTTTAATTTCCAGGTGTTTGATTTGATTTTCTCCTTCTGTACATGATTAACTTCTATCTTCAGTGCATCATGGTCTGAAAAGATAGCTGGTACAATGTCTATCTTCCTGGTTCTGTTGAGGTATGTTGCTGGACTGTGGCCCAGCACACAGTCTATTCTGAAAAATGTTCCATGTGCACTGAAAAGAATGTCTATTCTTTTGGGGGGGGATATGAAGTCCTGTGTAGTTCTCTTAGCCCTCTCTAATCTATTTCTTCCTTCAAAGTCAGTATTTCCTTGGTGAGTTTTAATCTTCTTAATCTATCCAGAGGTGATAGGGTAGTGTTTCAGTCTCCAACTACTATTGTGTTGCTCGCAATGTCTCTCCTAAGGTCTGTTAGCAGCTGTTGTAGGTATTTAGCTGGTCAATCATTGTGTGTGTACACATTTAGGAATGTGATTTCTTCCTGCTGTACATATCCCCTGATTAATAAAAAATGGCCTTTACTCTCCCTTTTAATCTTTTTCAACCTGAAATCTATGTTGTCTGATACTAGTAAGGCCACTGCAGCTTTTGTGAGAGAGTTGTTTGCTTGTAGGATTGTTGTCCATCATTTGACTGAGTCTGTGTTCATTCTGGCTGTTTAGATGTGTTTCTTGTAGGCAGAAGAATGTTGGGTTTAGTCTATGAATCCATTTTGCCACTCTGTGTCTTTTAATTGGTGAATTTAGACCATTGACATTGAGAAATTATTGTTATGGGGTTTTGTGCCATCTTTCTGTAAGGGGGTGTTGTGCTTGTAGGGGTTTTTCTTGTCTTACAATAGCCCCGTTAGTCCTTCTTTTAGGTTTGGTTTTGAGTCTGTGAAGTTCCTGAGATGTTGTTTATCCACAAAATAGTGTATCGTTCCTTTGCGTTTGAATTGAGAGTTTAGCCGGAAAAAGTATTCTTAGTGAAGCATTCATTTCATTGAGGTTTTTTACTATATCCCACCATTGCCTTCGGGCTTGTAGGGTTTCCTCTGATAAGTCTGCTGTGAATCTAAGGGGTGCTCCTTTGTATGTGAATTCCTTCTTTGACTTTGCTGCTTGCAGTATTGTGTCTCTATCTGTGATGTCCATCATTCTAACTATAATATGTCTTGGAGTTTTTTTTGTTAGGATCTCTTTTAGCCAGCACCCTTCAGGCTCCTTGAATCTTGACGCCTGCATTCTCCAGCTCTGGGAACTTTTCAGGAATGATTTCTTTGACTGTGTGTTTTTCATTGGGGTTGCTTCCCTGTACTTCTGGTACTTGGATGATTCTAATGTCGTTCCTCTTGAAATCATCCTTTAGGACTCTGATTTGCCCTAGAGCTATTTTAAGGTCTCTTCCCATTGTTTGTTGTTGCCTGTAGGCTTCCTGCTGGTTATCTTAAGACTGATTCTGTCTTCCACTGTAGACATTCTATTGTTGAGGGCACACACTGAGCTTTTTATTTCATCTACCGAATCCTTTGTTCATGACATTTCTTTTTGTAGCTTTTTTATTTCTGATCTCACTTCTTCCTGTATTTTCTGGGCTGCCCATTCCATTGTTTCTTTCAGGTCCTCCTTTAATTTATTGGATACTTGTTCCATCTTTACATGGAGTTCATTGAACATGTTCAGCATTTCATCTCTGAATTCTTTATCGGAAAGCTCAGGTTTGTGGGAAATGCCTATTGAGGCTTCAGTATTCGGTTCCTCATCCTCTCTCTGTGATGGTGATTTAGGCTGTTTCTTCATGTTGTGGTGGTGGTATGGGGGAGTGACCTTCAATATCACTATCTCTATTTCCTTTTGTTGCAAAAAAGGATTCTGGATGGGCTTGGTCAATGGTGGTCACCTTTTTATTTTCCCCTTCTTGAACATGTCCTTCTTCTTAAATGTTCCTCTATTCCTTAAGTGAGGCCTCAAGTGATGCTTTCAGAGAATGTGCTCTTTTATATTGGGCTTGTACAAATGCTTGTATTCATTGGTATTTTGGTGAAATTGGAATAGACTAGCAGCCTATTTGCCTACTGGTTTGTGGATAGCTAGGATATTATTCACAAACATAGGTGATGGATACTGAGATGTAACAACAGATTGCTTGGTTTAAGGAATATAACTGTGGCTGAATAAGCGGCTGCCGGCTCCAAATTAGGCTACGCCCACTTCTGCGAAGGCCATACCTACTACCGTGTTGTTGGTGGGGAACCTAGCAGGGAGGGGGGTAATGGTAGCCCCGGTCCGGTTTACTCACCTGCCAAAGGGAGCAAACCAGGTGCGGTGCTAGAGGGTGGCAAAAGGGCTGATCGGGTGGCACTCAGGGAGGGTGGGAGTTCAGGGTACAAAGGGAAGATAGGGGTGCAGATGAATGGGGAAATGGCAGCCCGGTCCAGTTCACTGACCCTTGGTTTCTCTTTTGTGTAAAGTGTAATAATTTTTTTCTTCATTTTTTTTTTTTGCTTTTTGGGTCACACCCAGCAATGCACAGGGGTTACTCCTGGCTTTTCACTCAGGAATTACTCCTGGTGGTGCTTGGGGGACCATATGGGCTGCCAGGGATTGAACCCGGGTTGGCCGCGTGCAAGGCAAACGCCCTACCCGCTGTGCTATCGCTCTGGCCCCTCTTCATTTTTTTTCTGTCACAGCTTGTTTCTTTTACCTTTTGGTTTATATAAGTTTATTATATGCCTTCAATATGCAAGTTTTGACTATTATTGTACAAATATTCTCCAGATTTGGTACTTATACTTTTTAAACATCAGGAAGTCTAATGATTTCATGTAAGTTTTCCAATTAATTCTTTGCAGTTAGTGTTTTATTGGATGTTTTTATTGATGTACCATTAGCTTGGGCTGGAACGATAGCACAGCATTTGGGAGTTCGCCTTTTACGTGGCCAACCCGTGTTTGATTCCTCTGCCCCTCTCGGAGAGCCCGGCAAGCTACTGAGAGTATGGAGCCCGCACAGGAGAGCCTGGCAAGCTACCTGTGTGTATTGGATATGCCAAAAACAGTAACAATAAGTCTCAATGAGAGATGTTACTGGTGCCCGCTCGAACCATTAGCTTACAAGACTATGAATAAATACATGTCTTAGGGGTGGTATACCACATCCATCACTGAAGTGCAAATATACATCAAGTGTCTTTTCAGCCTAGGACCCTTTCAGTTAACTCCCCACCTTGATTATCTCAGTTCTGTGGTAAGGGTCTAAAAAGTTTATTTTCATATGTCACAAGAGCGAGGTCGTCTGGTATCTGTCTTTATTCTTCCAACTTATTTTACTTAGCATGATAATCTAGTTCTATTCATGCCGGAGCAAGTCAAGACGTCATCTTTCCTTTTAGCCAAATAGTATTTATTACGTATATACTAAAATTTCTGTACTAAATTTTAAAAAATTTATTAAACATGATTTACAAGCTTACTGTGCTGTCAATAATATGGTCTTATGTATATAATACTCCAACACCACACCACCCACCAGTGTCTATTTCACTTTCACCATAGTCTCAGTGTTTTCCCTCACCTCCTTCCCCCTTCTCAAGTACTACTCCATCCCCCTCTACATCTTACCATCATGTTGAGATCCATTCTGTAGACAAAATTTTAGATTCTGTTGCTTTTGGCCTTATATTATTCCGTTATTATGCTTCTTTATATCCCTCATGTGTAATAGATCATTCTATATCTGTCTCTCTGCTTCTGGCTGATTTCAATTAACATGGAACCCTTCAGTTCCATGCACATAGTGGCAAATTTCATGATTCTTCTTGTAACTGAGTAGTATTTCTTTGTGTAAATATACCACAGTTTCTTTAGCCACTCATGTTCTTGGACACTCAGGTTGTTTCCAGACTTGGGGCTATTATGAAGAGTGCTGCAATGACTATACAAGGACAAATATCTTTTCAGAATAGTTTTTGGATACTTGGAGTGTATTCCCAGAAGTAGAATTGCTGGGTCATTTGGAAGCTAAATTCTTCCATATTGAGAAGTGTTCATATTTTTTTTCCCAATGGCTAAACCAGCCAACATTCCAACTTGTGGTGGTTGAGGGTTACATTTTCCCTTCATCAGGTTGTTTTGTCCTTTTAATGTATGCAAATATCGTTGGTACATGGTAATATCTCATTTTTATGGTTTGCATTTCCTTGATGATCAATAATGCAGAGCAGTTTTTTCTCATATATCTATTGGCCATCTCTGTATCTTCTTTGAGGAAATATCTGTCTATCTTTTGCCCTCATTTATTGATTAGCTGATAATTTTCCCTAGAAATAGTAAGCTTGTACAGTAGATGTACTTGTACAGTACTTGTACATGTCAAACTACAAAATAAACATGCAGAAATCCATAAAAATCATATATGAAAATAGTAAAATAGAAGAGAGGGGGAATAACCCCTCCTATTCACAACTGTGCCTCAAAAATATCAATTCCATGGGGACCAGTTAAAGAAAATGTGACATAAAAAAAGGTGACATAAAAAAGAAAAGTATGCCCCCCCCCGGCCAGGTACCTTGGACCCAGATCACTCTGTCCTCTCCCTGCCCCTCTGGAAGAACTCTCACGCGGGGTCCCCAAGCCCTGGCCCTCACCCAGGCTGGGCGGAGCCGGCTCCGCCCAGCCTGGGTGAGGGCCAGGGCTTGGGGACCCCCTCCTTCCGCCGCCTGCCTCTCCACACGCCGTTGTAACCAACCACTCCCTCCTCCAGGTAACTTGGACCCAGATCGCTCTGTCCTCTTCGCGCCCCTCTGGAAGAACTCTCACATCGGCTCCGCCCAGCCTGGGGGACAACCAGGGCTTGGGGACTCCCTCCTCCGCCTGCCGCTCCACACGTCATGGTAACCAACCACTCCCCCCCAGGTAACTCCCCTAACCCAGGTAATCCTGGGGACCTCCCCTTTGGCTGGTGGGTGAGTGTCCTCTACATCAGGGGGAGTGGCCTCAAAAGGGGGCGTGGTCTTCTTCTGGAGCGGCCGCAGTTATTTTTTCCCCTTTTTCTATACTGCACACGTAGGTCACAATCTGTATGACCTATTTATTCGAAGAACAACCTGGCCATCTCAATCACTATATTCCAATAAGCCATTAACGCATTCTAATTCCAGAAACAGTTCAGGAATACAAGAAGGTACACAAAGCCTTCATAACCTGATCATAGCCACAAGTCTTGACTAGAAGCCCTACATAAACTAGGAAGAGCACAGTAATGTAAGGAACTATTCGAGAAGGGAGAAAAGAATACCATCATCGGTATATCTCACCTAGAAGCCTCTCCTATCTCAAGAGGGAATAGTGATAGAGAATCAAAAGGTTTCACCTCTATCATTCCATAACAACATGAAGAAACATCAATACTACCCATCAAAAATAGAAAATGAAGAGATTCCAGAAGCCTCAAGAGAGGTCACCCACAAGTATAGAGTCCTCTCAGATAAAGAATTCAAGAAGAAGTTGTGAAGATGGTCGAGGAACTCAAAGCAACCATGGAACGGACAACCAATAAACTAAGGGAGGATATGAACACAGCCTTGGAACGGACCACCAAGAAAATACAGGAAGAAATGAGAGCAGAACTTTCAAAGCTACGAACAGAAGTGACACAATTAAAGGAATCCATAGATGAACTAAAAAGCTCAGTAGTAGCCCTCAACAGTAGAATGACTGCAGCAGAAGACAGAATCAGTGAGCTTGAAAATGAGCTTCACAAAGCTTACAGACAACAACAAATAACTGCAAAAGACCTCAAAATGGCTGTAGGGTGAATCAGAGTCCTAGGGGATGACCTCAAAAGAAACAACATAAGAATCATTGGAGTACCAGAAGCAGAGGGAACCAATCCCAAGGAAAAAAAAAACACAGTTAAAGACATCATTGCTAAAAAATTCCCAGAGCTGGAGAATGCGGGCATCCAGATCCAAGGAGACTGAAGGGTGCAAGCTAAAAGAGACCCTAACAAAAAAACTCCAAGTCATATCATAGTTACAATGATGGATGCCGCGGATAAAGACACAATCCTGCAAGCAGCAAGGTTAAAGAAGGAAATCACATACAAAGGAGCACCCCTTAGATTTACAGCAGACCTATCAGAGGAAACCTTCCAAGCATCAAGACAATGGTGGGATATAGTGAAAAAGCTCAACGAAATGAGCGCCTCACCAAGGTTACTCTATCCGGCTAAACTCTTACTTAAACTCGAAGGAACCATACACTATTTCACAGTTAAACAATAACTCAGGAACTTCATAGACTCAAAACCAAACTTAAAAGAAGGTCTAAAGGGGCTGCTGTAAGACAAAGTAAAAATCCTAACAAGAACAGCAAACCGTACAGAAAGATGGCATATAACCCCATGACAATAATCTCGCTCAATGTCAATAGTCTAAATGCACCAGTCAAGAGACACAGAGTAGCAAAATGGATTTGAAAATTAAACCCAACTTTCTGCTGACTACAAGAAACACACCTGAACAGTCAGAGCAAACACAGGCTCAAAGTCAAAGGATGGAAAAACAATCCTACAAGCAAACAACTCCCTCAAAAAAGCTGGAGTGGCTATATGAGTATCTAACAACATAGATTTCAGGCTGAAAAAGATTAGAAGGGACAGTGACGGTCATTTTCTATTCATCAAGGGATATGTACAACAGGAAGAAATCACACTCTTAAACGTTTATGCACCTAATGAGCGACCAGCTAAATATTTAAAACAACTTCTAACAGACTTTAAGGAGGACATAACTAGCACCACAATAGTAGTCGGAGACTTCAACAGCGCCTTATCACCTCTGGATAGATCAACAAGACCAAAACTCAGCAAGGAAACAATTTGCCCTGAAGGAAGAAATAGAAGAGAGAGGGCTTATAGACCTATACGGGGCTTTACACCCCAAAAAGAAAGAATATACATTTTTTCTCCAGTGCACATGGAACATTTTCCAAAATAGACCACGTGCTGGGTCACAAAACATACCTCAACAGAATCAGCAGGATAGAAATTGTATCAACCATCTTCTCAGACCATGATGCACTGAAAATAGAAGCTAAGCACACACAGACACGGAACACCAAATTGAACACCTGGACATTAAACAACTCCCTGTTGAACAACAAGTGGGTCAAAAAGGAAATCAAGGAAGAGATCAAAAGATACCTCGAAACAAATGAGAATTAAGACACAAGCTACTAGAACCTATGGGACACGGCTAAAGCTCTGTTAAGGGGAAAATTTATAGCCCTGCAAACATTCCTCAGGAGGGAGGAAAGGGCCTATATAGAGAGCTTGACTTCACAGCTCAAGATCTTAGAAAAGGACAAGCAAAAGGAACCCAAGCCAGACCGAAGGATAGAAATAATAAAACTTAGAGCAGAAATTAGCGATTTGGAAACCAAAAAAAAAAAAACAATCTGAAAGATCAATAAAACAAAAAGCTGGTTCTTTGAGAAAATAAACAATATTAATAAACCGCTATCAAGACTCACAGAGAAAGAGAGAGAACCCTAATAAACCGAATCAGAAATGAAAACGGGGATATCACAACAGAAACCAAAGAAATTCAAAAGATCATAAGAGACTACTTTGAAAATCTCTATTCCATGAAACAAGATAACCTAAAAGAAATGGACAAATTCCTTGATTCCTACAATCTCCCAAAACTGAATCAAGATGAATTGGAATACCTGAATAGACCCATTAGTATCAAGGAAATTGAAACTGTTATCAAACGTCTTCCCAAAAGCAAAATCCCAGGCCCGGACGTATTCACTAGCAAATTCTTCCAAATATTTAAAGAGGACCTGTTGCCAGTTCTCTTCAAGTTATTCAAGGAAATTGAAGAAACAGGGACTCTACCAAACAGTTTTTATGAAGCTCATAACTCCTTAATACCAAAAGCAAACAAAGATACCACTAACAAAGAAAACAAAAGGCCAATATCCCTGATGAGCATGGATGCGAAGATTCTCAACAAAATACTAGCAAATAGAAAATAGAATCCAGCAACTCATAAAAAAAATCATAC
The DNA here is from genome assembly GCF_027595985.1 of Sorex araneus. Classification (NCBI taxonomy): domain Eukaryota; kingdom Metazoa; phylum Chordata; class Mammalia; order Eulipotyphla; family Soricidae; genus Sorex; species Sorex araneus. The sequence continues at coordinate 60,115,100 of NC_073313.1, read as the reverse complement.
ATCACGATCAAGTAGGATTTATCCCGGGGATTCAAGGATAGTTTAACATTCGGAAATCAATCAACATAATCCATCATATCAGCAAAAGTAAAAATAAAAACCATATGACCATTTCAATAGATGCAGCATTTGACAAGATCCAACACTCATGTATGATGAAAACTCTCACCAAAATAGGCTTAGAAGGAACTTTCCTCAAGATAGTTGAAGCCACCTACCACAAACCCATGGCAAGCATTATCCTCAATGGAGAAAAACTAAGGGCCTTCCCTCTAAGATCAGGGACAAGACAAGGATGCCCACTCTCACTACTTCTGTTCAACATAGTGCTGGAGGTACTTGAAATAGCAATTAGGCAAGAAAAAGACATTAAGGGTATTCAGAGAGGAAAGGAAGAATTCAAGCTCTCACTATTTGCAGATGACATGATTCTATACCCAGAAAACCCTAAAATCTCCACTAAGAAACTCCTAGAAACAATAGACTTGTACAGCAAAGTTGCAGGCTATAAAATCAGTACCCAAAAATCCATGGCCTTCCTATATGCAAATAGTGAGTCAGAGGAAAGTGACATTAAAAAAATCCTATTCACAATTGTGCTCCAGAATATCAAGTACCTAGGAATCATCAGCCTTACTAAGGAAGTAAAGGATCAATACAAGGAAAACTATAAAATGCTACTCAACAAAATACAAGAGGACATGAGGAAATGGAAACACATTCCGTGCTCATGGATAGGAAGACTTAACATTGTCAAAATGGCAATACTCCCCAAAGCACTATACAGATTCAATGCGATCCCTATAAGGATATACATGAATTTCTTCAAAGAAATAGATCAAACACTCCTGAAATTCATATGGAACAATAAACTAATAGCTAAAGCAATTCTTGGGAAAAAGACGATAGGAGGCATCACCCTCCCCAACCTCAAACTTTACTACAAAGCGGTAACAATTAAAACAAAATGGTACTGGAACAAAGGCAGAGCCACAGACAAATGGAACAGGGTTGACTATCCTTACACACAATCCCAAATGAATGATCTTTGATAAAGGAGCAAGAAATGTGAAGTGTAACAAGGAAAGCCTTTTCAACAAATGGTGCTGGCATACCTGGACAACCACATACAAAAAAATGGGCTTAGACCTTCACCTAACACCATGCACAAAAGTCATATCAAAATGGATTAAAGACCTCAACATCAGACCACAATCCATAAGGTACATTGAAGACAAGGTAGGAAATTCCCTCCACAATATTGAAGCCAATGGTATCTTCAAAGATGACACAGAACTAAGCAATCAAGTAGAAACAGAAATAAACAAATGGGACTATATTAAACTAAGAAGCTTCTGCACCCCAAAACATACAGTGACCAGATTACAAAGGCAATCACAGAATGGGAAAGGATATTCCCCCAGTACCCATCTGATAAGGGGTTTATATCAAGGGTATACAAGGCACTGATTGACCTCTACAAAAAGAAAACATCCAACTCCATCAAAAAATGAGGTGAAGAAATGAACAGAATTTTTCCCAAGGAAGAAATATGAATGGCTAAAAGGCACATGAAAAAATGTCCTTCATCACTAATCATCAGAGAGATGCAGATCAAAACAACTATGAGATAGCACCTTAAACCACAGAGAATGGCTCACATCCAAAAGAACAAAAGCAACCGCCGTTGGAGAGGATGTGGGGAGAAAGGGACCCTTCTACACTGCTGGTGGGAATGCCAACTGGTTCAGCCCTTTTGGAAAACAATATGGTCGCTTATCAAAAAATTAGAAATCGAGCTCCCATTTGACCCAGCAATACCACTTTTGGGAATATATCCCGGAGAGGCAAAAAAAGTATAGTCAAAATGACATCTGCACCTGTATATTCATCACAGCACTGTTTACAATAGCCAGTATCTGGAATAAACCCGAATGCCTGAGAACAGATGACTGGTTAAAGAAACTTTGGTACATCTACAAACAATGGAATACAATGCAGCTGTCAGAAAGGATGAAGTCATGAACTTTGCATATGTGGATCAACATGGAAAGTATCATGCTAAGTGAAATGAGTCGGAAAGAAAGAGACAGACACAGAAAAATCACACTCATTTGTGGAATATAAAATAGATTAGTAGCAATAAGTACCAGGAGGCCTGTTCCACAGCTTGGCAGCTGACCTCACATGCTGGGGGAGAGGGCAGCTCAGACAGAGATGGGAACACCAACAAAAGTGCAGTGGAGGATCCACTCAGGATAAGAGAGGCAGGTTGAAAGCAGACTATAGATTGAACAGGATAGCTACCCAGCATCTCCATTCAAACCTTAACACCCAAAAGGAGAGAGAGAACACTAAGGAATTCCCTGTATAGGGGCTGGGGGGATGGAGGCGGGGCGGAGGGCGGATAGCACGGGGTGGGGAGGGAGGGACCCTGGGGCCATTGATTCAGGAGAATGGGCACTGGTTGAGGGATGGGTACTCGAGTATTGTATGACTGTAACACAGGCACGAAACTCTGTAACTGCACTCTCACAGTGACTCATTAATAAAAAAATAAAAAGAAAAGTATAAATTAACTATTTAGGGGAATAAACAGACTCTCAGACTGTCACTGTCACTGTCATCCCATGCTCATCGATTTGTTTGAGTGGGCACCAGTAACATCTCTCATTGAGACTAATGTAATTAAATTGAGATCCCAGAGACAGATCCTTAGGTATATGGTCAGCTAGTCTTGACAAAGGAGCTAACATCATGATGTGGAGCAAGGAAGATCTCTTAAACAAACGTTTTTGGAAAAACTGTTTGGGCATTTGTTAAAAACTGAACTGTGACCACCATATCACTCCATGCAAAAACTCAAATCAAAATGTATTAAAGATCTCAGTCTCAGACCTAAATCCATGAATTGTGTTGGAGAAAACATAGACAGAACTCTTCATGACGTTGAATCCAGAAGTATCTTCAGTGATTCAGCAGTGCCTTTGGCCAAGCAAATGGAAGCAAAAATAAACAAGTGAAACTATATAACATGAAGAAGCTTCTGTACCATGAAAGAAACAATGACCAGAATAAAAAACATCCACAGACTGGGAAAAATATCTGCCTAGCACTCATATAACAAAGGGTTAATATCTAATACACAAAAATAATTGTAAAACTTACCTATAACTTTGTTAATTTAGATACCATATTTATTTTTTTTAAATTTTGGGCCACCTGGAGGTGCTTACTCCTGGCTCATTGCTCAGGAATCACTCCTAGAAGGGATTGAACCCTGGTCAGTCACATGCAAGGAAAGTGTTCTATCCACTGTACTATTGCTCCATTTCCCAAATTACAACTTCTTTACCCACTCTTCTGTCATTTGATACTTGGATTGTTTTTAGAGCTTGACTATAGGAAATGGAACTGCAATTAAATAGGTGTGCATAAATCTTTTAGACTTAGTTTTTGTGTGGTTTATTTTTGTGATAGTTGCCTAGGAGTGAAATTGTTGGCTAACATAACATTTCTTTTGTTGTTGTTATTTGTTTTGTCTTGTCAGGTGTTACTCCTGGCTTTGCATGCAGGAATCACTCCTAGACATGCTCAGGGGACCATATGTGGTATACTGGGCATCAAACACAGGTGGGTTGCATGCAAGGCAAACACACTCCCCACTGCACTATCACTCAGGAATAATTTCTTTTTTTTTTAATTTAATTTTGGGGGTTGTTTCTTTAGTGATGCTCGTGAGCTTTATTTAGGACCATACCCAGTTATATCTACTTGCTTCGTGGGCATGAGGGTTCAATGATAGGGTCAAAAGATTCAGTAGAGCTCATGACCAGTGATACTGGGAGCCACCCGGGCTATACTGACAGTGCTCAGGAGCACAGCCTGTGCTGAATAGTGAGCATGAACACCCATCATGCTAGGTTTGTACTTTCAGCTTAAGAGATATCATCTGACGAGATTTTAGTTTTTGTTTGTTTTCGAGCCACACCCAACAACACTCAGGGTTATTCCTGGCTCTGCACTCAGAAATTACTGCTGGTGGTTCTCAAGAGACCATATGGGATGCCGGGGGTCAAACCTGGGTCGGCCATGTGTTAATCAAATGTCCTACCTGCTGTACTGTTGCTCTGTTACCCATATTTTAGAGAGTTCGCCATAATGTTTCTATAAGGGCTGAACAAGCTTACATTCCTACCAACAGCAAACAAGCGTTCCATTTCTTTCAGCTCTTAATATTTCTGAGTGACATAGGCCATTTTTACTGGTGTGAAGTGATCTAACTGCTGTTTTGATTTGAATTTCTTCCATAACAAGTAAAGATTACCATTGTTTAGTGTGCCTGTTGGTCATCTATCTGTGTTCAGCTTTTTCCACAAGGGGTGTTCTTTGTTGTTGAGTTTTAGAAATGCTAATATATACCTATCTATGTATATATTGAGATATAGATACATATATCTTAAACATTAGCTACTTGTCAGATAAATCATTAACTAGGTTGTCTTTGTCCTTTTATTTAAAAGACAGTTTATTTCCACAGTGCCATTCTTCAGTTGGATGGAATCCCATTTGTTTATTTTTGCTTTTATTTTTCTTTTCAGTAAAGTTGAAGCACTGAACTTACCAATACCATTAACTAGTTTCTATGTTTTCTTCAATATATTTTATAGATCTGTGTATAATATCTAGGGTTTAATACATTTTTGGGGCTTGCTTGTTTGGTGATCACATCTAGCTGTGCTCAGGACTAACTCCTGACTGCACTCAAGATGAGTTCTGGCCATGCTTGGAGAACCATACATGGTGTTGGGGACTGAAGCTGGGTCACCGTGTACTATCTTTCTGGTCCCTGGAATGCTGATTTTTAGAAAGTCCCTACACTGGTGCAGCATCAAATGTTGTCTTGAAACTGAAAGAAAAACCCTGAGACATATGTATCAGAATATGTCAGTGCACTACTGTCCTTTATTGACTCCCGTATATTCCGTTAAACTCAATACTGATCCGAGAATGGGTTTGTAGGCTACAGATTAGTGTGAAGGAATGTGCTTGTTGGGCTTGTTGCTGGAGAGCAGCCACATAATGGGAAACTCTTAAGTCTTTGTTATGTAGGAATTTTACCCAGAATGGAGCCACCAAGCCAAGGAGCCACCAAGTGACTTTCCTCAAATCAGCTCTCCTGTGCTATTCTCATCTTTCTATAAAAGTTAACCTTCTGGGACTGCACTCATCTGTGGCATACAGAATAACATCACATGAGGCTGACACCCAAGGACAGTAGATACAAGGGCCAGGAGGATTGCCCCATAACTGGAAGCCTGCTTCATGAGCGGAGGGGAGAAGGCAGATGGAATAGAGAAGGGATCACTAAGAAAATGATGGCTGGAGGAATCAGTTGGGATGGGAGATGTGTGCTGAAAGTAGATAATGGATCAAACATGATGACCTCTCAGTGTTTGTGTTGCAAGTCATAATGCCCCAAAGTAGAGAGAGTATGGGGAATATTGTCTGCCATGGAGGCAGGGGGAGGGTGGAAAAGGGGGAGTTTACCGGGGATATTGGGGGTGGGGAATGTGCACTGTTGGAAGGATGGGTGTTTGATCATTGTGTAATTGTAACCCAAACATGAAAGCTTGTAACCATCTCGCAGTAATTCAATAAAATTTTAAAAATTAAAAACAAAGAAAAAAAGAAGTTAACTTCCTGGAGTGACAAGTTAACAAGATGATAGCTTGCAAGACGTTTCCAAGGAGATGATAAGATTATCTCCCACACTCCCTCTTTGGTCAAGAGATTCTCAATATTCATCTTAATAGATAAAGTGTCTAGAAAGGACAAATAATTAAGACTCATGCCTTTCCTTCACTTCAAGGTCTGTATACATCCATCTTGAATGACCTTCCCCTCTTTGCCTGGCAAATTCTGAATCTCCCATTAAAGTCCAAATTGGAAGGTGGTTGTTGTTGTTTTTACTCAATAAGTATTAGCTGCATTTGGGCTCTATATTTGACCATAGAAAATGGGGTCACACAACAGCTCTTTCATTAATCTAGTATTGCAATGAAACTGTTATGTTTTGAATAATGTGAGCAATACAAAGTGCAGTGGAAGTCAATACACAGCTGCTCTGTCCTGAGGACAAGGCAGAGAGATGTGAAGATTCATGTGAGAACTAAGGAATGAGTTGGAGTTGAGATGAAGTGTAAAAAGTAAAGAATATTTGAGGCTGAGGAAACATGATTAAAGGTTCTGAGACATATTGGTACTTGATGGAGATGTTTGTTCATTTGTTTTGGGGACACACCTTGCAGTACTCAGTTCTCAGTAATGGAGTTCAAGAGACCACATGTAGCACCATACATGGCAAGCATGCCTTACCTTCTGTACTCTCTCTCCAGCCCCCACTTGATCTAGAATTGCTATGACTTTGAGTGAAATGCAGACATCATGTACCAGGAGACTGAGGATGACATTTAAGACTGAGGAGGGTTTTGGATTTTATTTAGGTACAGTGGGATACCATGAAGGATATTAAACATACATATGATATGGTGTGGATTGCATCTTACAGCTCTGCAGTTAAAATAGGGAGGCTTGGCTTTGGAACTGGTGTTGGATGTAGAGGGAATAAGCTAGTATTTATATTAAAAGATGAACATGTAAAATTGTCAGGATACACTGGCTGTGGGCGTGAGACCGCCATTGACCAAGCCCATCCAGATTTTTGTCTTGGATATCTGGGCAAACGAAGCTTCTCTTTACTAAGGAATAACCAAAGGAAGGATTGTGTAGATTGAATACTCACATTTCCACTTTATGTTCAATTTGATGTTAGTGAACTAGGATAGAGTTATCAATTTTATAGTTAACACATAAAGGAGATGTGTTGGTTTTTACAAACATCTGAAAATTCTTGATAATTTCTTGGATTAAGAGGTGAAGTCCATGCTCTTCCTCTTGAATATTCATAGTACCTGAGCAAGGTGACTCTTGTAACCAAAAGAATGCAGCTACATTCCAGGCTAGAACAAAAAATTCCTTGCTGTTTCCACCTGGTTCTCATAGAACCCATATTATCTGGTGGCCTCTTCTGCCTCTTCATCTTAGTTTAGCCAACATTTTTTAAAATTTAAAGTTACAAAGCTTTCAGTTTTGTCTCAGTTATACAATGCTCGAACACCCATCCCTTCACCAGTGCTCATATTCCACCACCAAGAATCACAGTATACCTCCCCCCTCCCCCCACCTCCCCAGCCCACCCACCCCGCCTGTGTAACTGGTAAATTTCACTTTACTTTGAGTACATTAAATATTTCAACAAAAAACTAACTATTATTGTTTGGAGTTTTTCCCCCCTAAAGCTGACCTGCTGAAAAGGAAGCATTTGATAATTCCTCAAATCTCTTCCTCATAGAGATATGAGGTCGAGTGGCTGCACTAGCGGCTGCATGGTTTTCTGTATTTTAGTATTTTAGTAACTAAGTCCAGAGAAATATCTGCCAGAAATTGCATCATTGTAAGCTTGTACCTCTCAGCTACTTTATATTCCACATCAGTGCAATCTTTCTATGTCTGTCTCTTTCTTTCTGACTCATTTCACTCAGCATGATACTTTCCATGTTGATCCACTTATATGCAAATTTCATGACTTTATGTTTTCTGACAGCTACATAGTATTCCATTGTGTAGATATACCTGAGTTTCTTTAACCAGTCATCTGTTTTGGAGCACTCTGTTTTTTTCCATATTGTTAGCCAACATTTTTTGATGACTAGGACAAATCTTGGTAACTAATATGCTTGCATATCGCTAATATACCTGCATGTTACCAAATGGACCTCAGAATCAGATCCTCTCGCCCCAGATACTTTGGTTAATTAAGTGACTCCATTTGTTTGAGCCTTCTTATTTGAGGTCCTTGGCATTATGTATGCAACCAACACAAGCACGTTCATGATTCTGGCCCATGAAAGTAATAGATGGTTATTGTTTTTACTCTATGATTTCAGTTTCATAATAGCTATCATCTTGCATAGTTTCCAAAATATATTTTATTTAAACCAAATTTCCTTTTACCAACTTCCAAATATACAATACAGTGCTATTAACTCTCACCATGCTGTATATTATGTGGCCTGGACTTATTCTATAACTGGTCATGTGTACTTTTGAATCTTTTCTTTCTTTCTTTCTTTCTTTCTTTCTTTCTTTCTTTCTTTCTTTCTTTCTTTCTTTCTTTCTTTCTTTCTTTCTTTCTTTCTTTCTTTCTTTCTTTCTTTCTTTCTTTCTTTCTTTCTTTCTTTCTTTCTTTCTTTCTTTCTCCACCTCCTCCTCCCCCCTCCCCCTCCCCTCCCTCCCCTCCCTCCTCCTCCTCCTCCTCCTCCTCCTCCTCCTCCTCCTCCTCCTCCTCCTCCTCCTCCTCCTCCTCCTCCTCCTCCTCCTCCTCCTCCTTCTTCTTCTTCTTCTTCTTCTTCTTCTTCTTCTTCTTCTTCTTCTTCTTCTTCTTCTTCTTCTTCTTCTCCTCCTCCTCCTTTTCCTCCTCCTCCTCCTCTTCCTCCTCCTCCTCCTTCTTCACATCTGACATACTTAGGGGACTAGGAAGTGCTAGGGAACAAACCTGAGCCTTCCACATGCCAAGTATATGTGCTGCACTGTGAGCATTCTCTCTCATTCTGTAGCCTTGACACTATTTTGGACAGGGAGGATGGTTAGGTCTAACTGGGTGGCTTATTCCTGGCTGTGCTTAAGGGTCACTCCTGGTGGTATTTGGGGAACTGTACACAGTGCTGGGGATCAAACCAGGGACAGCCACATGCCAGGCAAGCGCCTTACTCCTTTTCCTATCTCTCTATCTCTACCCTTGACACTTTACCCACTGTCCCCACAATCCACCTACTTCTGGCAAGTGCACATCTCTTCTCTACATCTATGGCTTTATTTGTATTGTTGTTGTTTAGATGCCACATTTAAGTGGTATCATATTGTATTTGATTTATCTGACTTAGCATAATACCTTTAAGCCTCATAATCATTGCTGCAAATGGTAATATTTTATTCTTTTAATGACTGAAAAATATTTCATTGTGTATTCAAGCATTGCTTCATGAGAAGTTCTGAGAAACATCCCCTTAGGAGTTTCATCATCAGAAAAATTTCAGAGAGTGCAGTTGCACAAACCTTACACACCCAGGCTAACTGTGGAGCCTGTGGGGGCCATGCAACAGAAACAACACTGACTGAAGCATCGTAGCAGACAGCACTTCATCCATTCATCTGTTGGCAGGTTATTTTCATAGATTGGCTCTAATAAATAATGCTGTAAGGATCTTGGATGTGCAGCCATATCTTTGAGTTGTGGTTTTATTTCCTTCAGATACATATCCCCAGAAGTGGAGCAGCTGGATCACATAGTTTGATTTTAGTTTTTTTTCTGAACCACCATATTGTTTTCTCTTATGGTTATGCCAGTTTACGTTCCCACCAATGGCATGAGTTCTGTTTCCTCTGTTACCTACCAACCCTCCTCATCTCTTGTCATTTTAGCGATTTCCACTGACAATAGTGTGAGATGACGTCTCATTGTGCTCTCTGTTTATAATTACCTAATGCTTTGTGATGCTAAACACTTTTTCCTGTATATCTTGGCTCTTTTTCTTTTCACTGGAAAAATGTTCAAGCTCTTTGCCAAGTTTTAATGTATACATATATTAATATATAATATATTTATATATTTTGATATTGAGCAGATGAGTTATATAGATATTCACAGGTATGATTTCCAAATATGTTATCATAATCATTAGGTTTATAAGGCTGAGCAGGACTTGAAACTCTAGGTTATGAGAGAGAAGAAAAGTGCCTGCCACAGAGGCAGGCAGAGGTGGGGGGTTGGGAGGGAAACTGTGTGGACATTAGTGGTAGGAAATGTACACCAAAGAAGATATGGGTGTTGAAACATTATATAATTTAAACCCAATCATAAACAACCTTATAACTGCATATCTCATTGTGATTCAATAAAAAAAAACTCTAGGATTATATTTTAAATGCTATTTTAGGTGCAGTAGGATGCCATTGAAGTATATCAGTCATGGAAATCACATGAACTGAGTTCTAATTTAAAAGGCAGGCTCTAATTCCATCAGCACATACAACCCTAAGCAGAGGTAGCAGAGACAGCAGGACACCAGTTTAGCTTCCTGATAGTCCTTCCTTAGACCTTATTGAAGCTTCTCATGCATCTAAGTTGTTGCAGGTAACCAAAAACAGGGTTTGTGGTACTGATGCAGTGTGGTGTGGTGGGCCCCAAATGCAGTGATACTCAGAGGCAAAGTTGATCACCAAGGTGGCTGCTGGGAAAGTATTCTGTCAACTCATTCCAACCTCATTTCACTAATGGCTGGGAGGCAGGACTTGCTCAGTAGCACACAACAACTGGGATGAGATTGAGATCATTGTTCTCAACATTTCCCCCATGGTATGAAATTGCTCTAAGTGAGGCAGCCCAGAGCTACTTAAAACTGACAGGAAGGCAGGAAGCAGGGTACCCCCTCTAGACTTATTCCAGTTGATGATCATGTGATTCGAGTTCCCAAGGTAAAAGGAGCTGGTGTAATTAGAAGCTGTTCAGACTGAATAAAGATCCTTTCAGTCCTGGTCCTAATTTGAATTTATTTGTTCAATAAGGATATTTTTAATTCCTACTATGTGTTAGTCTGTTTTGTCATTTTTTGGGGGCTACACCTGGCAGTGTTCAGGGCTTACTCCTGGCTTTGCACTCAGATATCACTCTAGGTGTGGATGCCAGGGATTGAACCCGGATTGGCATATGGAAAAAAGTACCTCATCTGCTGGACTATCTCTCTGGCCCCATGTGCTAGATACTCTTTCTGAGAGTCTAGAACTTCTAGGCATCTAGCTCTGATGCTCTAGGTACCATAAAACAGTCAACTCCAGTTGATACCAGTCCCAGTTCCAGTATTGTTCAAACTCTAGAAAATATCACTCAGAAGTGTTGACAGAAATAGCTTGATCTTTCCCTTAAAATTAGGGAAACAAATTTTCAAGGCGATGTAACTCTGGAAGGCTCTCAAGGAAACCACACTTATATATGACAGCAGGGAATTTGGCTAGGAAGGTTGCCTCATGTCATTCACCTGGTTGTTCAGGGGTTATGTTGAACTGGTCAGGGTCTAGTGATTGCTTCAGCAACAGGTTACCTTCAGATGACCACAGGGCTGGAACATGTGCCAGGGTCAGATTATTCAAAGCCCTGATTTTGTTTCACGCAGAAACATTTTTATGTGGTTCGAAATGTTCTCCCAAAGAGATTTGTTGCTTCCCTTAGGAGTCAGGTGATTTGCTCAAGCATATTTTTTGAGATTATTTTCTTACAAAATAAAGACTGTTGTCCATTTTCCAACACATGGATCAATACAGCAGGCACACTCCCCCTGCTTAGTAACTAATTATTGCCTGAGAGAAATAGCAATGGAAAAGAAAATGATTTCGAATCGCAGCAAAACATGCCTTTCTCTGTCTCAGGGGAGTGGGTGAAGTTAGAAAAGGAAACAATTTAAGGTTTTACCAGGATTCAATCCCCATAACCCCATATGGCTCCCTGAGCCCCACTAGAAGTGATCACTGAGCACAGAGTCAGGATCATCCCTGAGCACCCCTGGATGAGCCCCCTGCCCCTGCCAAAAACCCAACCAACAGAAAAAGGTTTTCTTCTCTGCTGCATTGGCTAATGAGACCCCTGACTCAGTGAAAGGTCTATTTTCAACCAAGTTCCATTTTGCATCACTGCATAAGTCTCTTGCTTGGAGAATCCCCCCTTTCCAGTGTATTTCAATGGTGTTGAGAAATGTGAAGAAAGGGTAGCTGTAGAGGAGGAAACCAAAGCACACAGTACTGTCTGGGTTAGTAAAGAGAGACCCAGAGGCTCTGTAGTCTTAAGTACAATTCAGAAATATTTTAATAAACAGCCACTGAATATTGCGCAGAAGCATATGGAAACACAATTTCTACAGAGGCAAAGGTCAAAAGTCCAATTAAAGTCCATGAGACAATCGTTAACAGCCCCCCGCCCCCACCCCACATATTCACAACACAGCACTCTGCTAGTTACAGAATGATCTAGACAGGCTTTGAAATAGTGGGACTGGCATGCGTTATCCCAGCTATGGCAAGAAAGCAGGGGCTGAGGGAAAGATGGGTGAAAAGGCAACCAGTAGCTAATGGTAGACCCCTTTGGAGCTTTGTTCAGGGCCGGGCAGGGAAGCTCTGCTGTTGGTGCCACCTGTGGCTGGAGCTTAGGCTTTTCGGAGATGCTGGCCTACTAGTTGGGGCAGCGTTCTGAATCTCCTCTGAGCTGTGACTAGGAGAACTGCTTTCTTTGGGTATGCCTTCACTTTCTAAAACCCTGTTGGTAGACAGCAGAACTGCATCAGGACCCACAGGCCTGTGGAGACTGGGAGGCAAGCTGGACCTGACTTCTTTCTTAGTCCTGCCATTATTTTGGCCTTCAGAAATGGGCTTGTGATAACTCTCTGTTACAGGCACATTTAAGGAGCCTAGAAAAATCACTTTGTCTTCCTTAGAAAACCTTTACAGTTATCATTGACTTTTATCCACATTAGGAACAAATGATGTCAAGTGGTCCTTACATCATATATTATTAAGCTGGTAATAAAGTTACTGATTTATGTGACTCAGTTGACTAACTGGGATGATTTCTTATCCTTAGAATTGGCATCAGTGAAAATCAGAGGTCCCTTACATGGGGGTAGTAAAATTCTCAGGTTGTGGAAGGTCTGGAAAATTGATGGGACTTTTATCTGGTCATGACCTTTTCTGTTAAGCCAGACTTTAAATCCAACCTTATTCCTGCACCAAATTTGTTGCTCCATCCGGTATCAGACTCCTTGTCCAGGAGGTGACAAATGTAAAAAATTCTGTTGTAGGTATTTATCTACATCCTTTTGCTTTTATTTGTTTATTTTATTTACTTGTTTCTTTTTAGTATACATAGAAAGAAAGATTTTATCCTTTTCCTGATGAGTTTGCACATGGTAATGAGCTCAAATCACTCAGTATCTATATACCAAGAAGAGAGTCTGAGGAAGAAGGCTTTCCAGAAGAAAAGTTACTCCAAGAGGATCATATTTTCCTGAAAGGCTGGACATGGCAGGCAACAGCCATCTCGATGCATTGCTTGTTCCCTTGGATCTGTGTTGGCCATCCACAATAGAGTGGTGAGGTCCAATCTTTCTAACTAACCTCCAAGCCAACAAGAAGGCTGAGGGGCTTGTTCATAGGTTAGCACTAGCTCTTGCCTTTGATCCTAGTACTTATGCCTGTGGGCCCTGTTCTTAAATAAGAGGGTGGCTGGAAAGACCATGTCATAGCCCAGCCTGGCTCCCTTCTGGGTTAGAATTGCTGGACCTCAAACAATCACAGTTTTCTTACTTTGAAACTCTCAAAAAGCCAAATCATCCACTGGGGGGACTAGTGTCTCCTGTTCTTTCTGCAGTGGGCAGAGGGCAAATGAATACATGCAGTATTGTGGGCTGGGGAGACAGGCAGGCTAATATGCCCAACTGGAAAAATGGCAGTGTTCGGCTCCAATGAGGGCACACTCACTAATGTTCGTGGGACAAGTACAATTTTTTTTGTTACTTTTTTCACTGAGACTCAGATATGAACTGGAGTCAGAGCTTGGTGGAAAGTCAAAACAAAGATCCTGAAACACATCAAGGGGAGCTCCGGGGTTAGGGGCCTGGTTGCCTCCTGGGGGAGAGAGTGCTCTAGATGTGGCCTCACCACTATCTACTGTTTACGGATCATGCCCTTGATAGCTGTCTCCCTGTTCACGTAGGTAGCCCAGTACACCAGGTTGAAAATGGCAAAGAGCACGGGGAAGATTATGCGGGAAATTTTGTCAACCTTGCTGACACTGTTGTAGGTCTTGGTCTCAGCCGGGATTTCCTGCACATAGGTAGTGGTCTTGGGAGAAGCGATGAGCGTCGGGGTTGAGGTTGCACTGGCAGCAGCAGCAGCGCCAGTGCCCTGGGGGATAGTAGTGAACTCGGTGTCCTTGGCCAGGTTGATGGGATAAGTGGTCCCCACGATGTTGAAGGTGGTGCTCGTTTTCTTCGCCGGGGCTGCTGGAGTCTTTTTCTGGTGGAACGTAGGAGGCAGAAAGAGCAAGGGTGGAGGGGAAACAAAACAAGAGCTAATTCAGAAAGAGACAGAGCATCTTCAGAGACCTCACGAAGGGGACTCATGAGAGAAATGAATAGGTTGTGAAACCCACAGTGCCACATGGGGCAGCTCTAATTAAGGATGCATTTGAAAACACAAAACTTCAATGACCCCAACTTAGTAGCCATGTGGCATGGGCCAGGCCACCTCTATTCCTCAATTTACATCTGCTAAATGAAGATCAAAACATTTGGATGTTGTTGAGAGCATCGAATGAGAGAATGAGTGTAGAAACCACTAGAAGATGGAAATCTGGTTCTACAGAGGGTCTCAAACACGCAAGTGATCTGATCCTCAGGGCAACCCTAGGTGGTAGGTCGCTGACCTTATTTCTATTTGACAGACAAGAGAAATCAGCTTAGGTTGAGTGGCAGAACCCACACTTGCCACCTGGGCTCATGACATGGACTCAGGGCTCAGCTTTTTGAGGTACACATATTTTCTGTTCACCTAAGAAAAATGGCCCCAAGGATTTGATCGTCAAGTGGCACATCTCCCATGAGGAAGAATGCTCAGAGAGTGTGAAAGCCATTTTGTCTTCACGTCACAATAAATAGTATGTCCCACTTCCATGCATCATCACGGTTGTAGCTCCCCCTTCGAGTAGGAGAGCAAGCTGGCAAGCGCACCAGGGATTTGTAGCTCAGCTGTGCTCCAGGCAGGACCCTCCACCACTCCAGATGCCTCTGCACAACTCTCTCTGTGAAGCACCGGGGTGTTGCCTAGATGCTGCCACTCAGAGCGTTTTTTCAAAGGAGAAAAAAAGAAACACAATGGGAACCATACATGCACACATGCACCCTTACGATCTCACAAGTACAACTTGTGTATACATGGATATTCCATTTGGAAGCGAGAAGAGGTGACAAAGTTGAGACCTGGATCAAAATTAAGGAAGGGAATGAGAAACAGGAGAAGCTAAGGGAGCAGATGAGTGCCAGATGGGCCGAAGCTAGTGGCCCAGCCCAGAGTAAGGACTGTCTGTGGCCTCCTCTGCTCACACAGACTTTTCTTCCCTCTACCCCACTATGTTCCAAGAGAACGGCCACATTAGAAAAGCTTCAGTATTTGATGAAATAGTATTTGATGAAAAGTGCCAGAGAGATGTGCCATCATTTCACGCCCCTCCCCTTGTCTCTTTTCTAATGGCACTGTACGTCCAAGCATCTGCTTTACTTCTTTACTCCACTTCCTGCTCGATTCCTCTCTGGGTTTCATCACTTCTAACAAATACTGCAGAGTTTCTCTTAATTTTTCGACTTCCTTTCTACAGAGTTCCCAGCATGTTTGTTTCTGGGGCCATACTTGACAGTGTTCAGGGGTTAATCCAGGCTCTGTACTGAGGAATCACTCCTGGTGGGCTCAGAGGACCATATAGGATACCAGGCATCAAATTTGTGTTGGTCACATGCAAGGCCCTACCCACCGTAGTATATCTTTGGCCCTTTCCCAGCATTTTGATCCCCACCCTCCTTTAGGCCACACTGCCATTCATCTTCCTGGTCCTAATAAATGTTGTCTAGAATTGCTTAATATCTACTGGGTCAAGATCTAAGCTGTTCTGTAGGGCAAAATGGAAGGATGAATAGATGAGTTGACTTCAGTTCTCTTTCTGAGGATGTCACAACACAGTAGGGGAGAGTCTTCTGAACACAGCACTTCCAAACACTGCAATCACAGATGAGCAGAGAGGTGTGGAAATTCTACAGATGAAGGGTCAAAGCACCTACAGCTACTGGAAACCACGACTCAGAGGAACAATGAGCTCTGTGACATGTGTAACAGAACAAGAGGATGCAGAAAAAGAGTGCATGGACGAAGAGGACTGTTTGTTGCATGACAAGGATTTTGCTTGTGCTGGATCAGAGTGTATATGGCAAAGACCTGGAATATTATGCTCTTTGGGTAGGGAGGGAGTTGCTAAATTAAATGGACAGTTTAACAGGCCACCTTCAAAGCAATGCTGTTTCTGCTTTCTGAGGATTGTAGTCTCATTGCTACAAGAGGATACAGAATCTGAGGCTTTGAAGAACCTTGTTAATGGTTTAAACACCACATGGAACTCATTTATAATTAGCAGATTCACTGTGTGAATAGAATCCTGCTGATAAATGCCTCTACTTCCAAATAGAAGAATACTTGCTTATTAATTTGCTTAGTAATCTCCTTTTGTTTTCCTTGGGTAGACCAAGAAAAAATACTACACTGACTTTGCTAGAAGCTTTTGCAAGTTAATTTACTTCTTCTTATAAACTTTTATGACTTAGTCTGAGAAACAATCACTCCTGATAGTAAACAGTTCTTTTTGCTCCATAGGTGCTTCGTGTTCGGAAGGCGGGGAGAATGAGCGGCTGATTTCATTGAAGCTATTTTCAGTAAGAAAATTACCTTTCAATTTCCATCGCCCTACCCAATATTTTAATCAGTCACTAATATCTTACCTAAATTGGCAAATGAGGAAATCAAAGTGTTATTCAAAAATCAGAAATTATGGCCCAAGCGATAGTACAGCAGGTAGGGTACTTGCCTTGCATGCGACCAACCCCAGTTTAATCCCTGGTATCATATATGGTCTCCCATGCATCGCCAGGAGTAATAATTCCTGAGTAAAGAGGCAGGACTAAGCCCTGAGCCTGCCAGGTGCATCTCAAAGAGGAAGAGATAAATGAATAAAAAGTAAAGGTGAAATTTATGTTAATATTCTAATTTATATCCGTACTTTGAAATTGCATAGATTCTAAGTAGAACTAGACTGACTTGATCAGTGTGGGACTGTATTCCTAACTTCCAGACAACTGCCTCCTCTTAGGCAAGTAAATGACAAGTGTCCCCTTACCCATGGGTCTCAATTTTTAGTTTGTTCTCCCTGAGTTTTAACCTCTCCTTGACAGCATGCCACTATAATTTAGCTTGGAGTGACTTCCACATTGCAAAACAGTATCTATTCATATGATGGAATATTATCCAGTCTTAAAGAAGGAAGGACATTATGAGACACACTACACAATGCAGATGGACCTTGATGTCATGATGCTAAGTGTAATAAGCTCATAACAAAAAGAAAGAAATAATGTCTGGTTCCATGTATATGAGGTAATTAGAGTGGTACTTAAACACCGGGGGGGGGGTTGTCTGGGGATAATGTGTGGTGGTTGTTTTGCAGGGAAAGAGGTTAAGTAACATGAGACTGGAGACTTCAAGAGGGACAGCACTTGACTTGCAGCGGGCAGACACTCTTTTGATCTTAGGCACCGTAAGCAGGTCCCCGAGCACTGCTAGAGGTCAGTTCTGAGAACAGAGCCAGGAAATTTTCCTGAGTACTGCTGAATTTGGCCTGAATACTTCTCCCCCTGAAAAAGTCTCAGTTCACAAGATGGAAAGGTTTCTTGAAATGACATGCACAGATACGTGTACATACTTAACACACCTGAACCGTGTACTCGAATGATTAGGATAGTAAATACCAGGCTATGAAGTGAGGAAGGTTACAGTCAGAGAGAAGTAAAATGTTAGGAAGAAAGTACAGAAGTACTCAGAAGTAAATAATGAGTCCAGCAAATTTCAAAGAAACAAAAAGCAACATTCTGGATTTGGAGGCATTTTGTAAGAAAACAGAAAGTAGAAAATTGCATGTAAAAGAAAATTGAGGACTGGTACCAATTTTTTTGAGAAACATGGGAAGATTATCATAGCTGATCATAGGTGATCATAGATAAAAAAAAATCTCTTGTGGATTAATACTACTGTTGATGAATATAACTTAACTCATGGCAAGTATTACTTCCCTAGAAAAAAAATGCCAAGATGTGACTTGGATTGTGGCTATATGTACAGGAGTGATTTATATATTCAAAAGCCATCAATGATAAGAAATGAAACAAACTCCCAATATTTGGATAAAAGTTAATTATATTATCTATAGTTAAATAAGATAAAATATTCTTCCAGGGCATTCTTGTTTGCAATTTTTTTTTAAAAAGCAGCGTAAGGATTACTGTGTTAGTATGAAACTAATATACAAGGCCAGGGAAAACGGGCCAGGAGGACTGGTCAATGGTTGGAAATTACCACAAGGGTGTGGGGGATGGAGAGTAGTTAAGATAGAGGGTCTATTATGACAATACTAGTTGCAAATGATCATTCTGTACAAGAAATGAGTGTTGAAAGCAGGTAAAGGGATATACATGATAACCTTTATGCATCTGTATCACAAACCATAATGCCTAAAATGAGAGAGAGAGAGAGAGAGAGAGAGAGAGAGTGAAGAGGTGCCTGCCATAGAGTAGAGGGAGGTGGGGGTGGGTGGTGGATTGAAGGCATGGGGGGTGGCATAAAGGGGTGGGAGGGAAACTGGAGAAACTGGTGACACTGGTGCTGGAAAACCGTGTTTTCAAAACTTAGGTAATAATTTATAAATATTTTCAAAGCGGGGCTGGAGCTATAGCACAGCAGGTAGGGCGTTTGCCTTGCACATGGCCGACCTGGATTCGATTCCCAGCATTCCATATGGTTCTCTGAGCACCGCCAGGAGTAATTCCTGAGTGCAGAGCCAGGAATAACCCCTGTGCATCGCCAGGTGTGACCCAAAAACCAAACAAATTTCAAAGCATTTCTAAAGATAGTAATTATTTTCTTTTTAAATATAGCATTTAGGGGGCTGGAGCAATAGCACAGCAGGTAGGGCATTTGCCTTGCACATGGCCGACCTGGGTTCGATTCCCAGGATCCCATATGGTCCTCTGAGCACCGCCAGGGGTGATTCCTGAGTGCAGAGCCAGGAGTAACCCCCGTGCATTGCCAGGTGTGACCCAAAAAGCAAATATAGATATATTGCATTTAAAAAATTGTAACTTGATTTTGATTTTCAAATATTTAATCAAAACAATTATGCATATAATTTCCAAAAATCAAAAAGGCTTATAGTGTATACCAGGAAATCCTTACCCCAACACACTTTGGCCTCACATAGTAACTCCTAATTGTTTAGAAATCTCTTTTTTCAAATTTTTAAATTTTTTATTTTTTTAAGTTTTTAAATTTTTTAAATATTTTTTAACTAATCACTGTGAGATACAGTTACAGACTTACAAACTTTCATGCTTACGTTTCAGTCATACAATGATAGAGTACCCATCCCTGCACCAGTGTCCATTCTCCACTACCAAGGTTCCCAGTATCCCTCCCATTGTTTGGAAATCTCTTAGCTAAAACTTCTAATACTTATGTTGACACTGCTTTCAGTTTTACACAGAAGGGTCTTTTCAAGATTAATAATTATTACTTCACTTGTGCAACCCTTCACCTGCTAAAATAACTTTGGCAATCATTTTAGATTAATTAAGAACCAGCCACTACTATAAGAAATGATAATACATGACTAGATAAATACTTCTGGCCTCCTGCCCCCTTGTGGACAGCTTCCTCTCTAGGTCTGCTAAGCGAGTAACTTTTATCTCAGGACTTCTTCTGTGCAGGAGCTCTCTCCCCTTTTCTGGAGCCAAACATATTTCCTCGCTATGTTCTATTTTCTTGTTTTAACAGACAATATCATCCAGTATCTTCCTATGGTAGAGTGGCATGGAAAGAGACAGGAGACATTTCTGAGTTGTTGGAGGTCAGAAAATGATAACTATACCACTCCACTTAATTGACAATTAGGACTCAAGGTTGAAATCCTTTGTCCTCCCGCTCCAACCAATGGAATAGAACAAAAAACCCAGAGAGACTCTCTGCTGTGTGGTCAGTTACTCTTTGATAAAGGAGAAAAAAGAAGAGGAACATGGGAAGCCTCTTCAACAATTGATACTGGGAAAACTGATGAGCCACATGCAAAAACATGAACTCAGATCTCTTTTCACGCTATTATCAAATCAAAATGGATTAAAGACCTTGATATTAGACCTGAATCCATAAGGAATATTGAGGAAAATATAGGCAGAACTCTCCATGACAATGATGCTAAAGGTATCTTTAAGGATGAGATGCCACTAACCAAGCAAGAGAAGCAAAGATAAACTAATGGGGCTAAACTAAATTAAGAAACTTTTTGGACCTCAAAGCAAATGATGACCAGAATACAAAGACAGTTTAAAGACTGGGAGAAATTATTTGCTTACTACACATCTGATAAAATGTTAATATCCAAGATATATAAAGCACTAGTAGAAATCTACAAGAAAAGAAATCTAATACTATCAAAAACTGGGGAGAAGAGATGAACATAAACCTTCAAAGAACTACAAATGGCTAAAAGGCACATAAAAATGCTGTGCATCCAATACCCATCAGATAAGGGGTTGATATCAATGGTATATAAAGCACTGGTTGAGCTCTACAAGAAGAAAGCATCCAACCCCATCAAAAAATGGGGCAAAGAAATGAACAGAAACTTTACCAAGGAAGAAATACGAATGGCCAAAAGGCACATGAAAAAGTGCTCTACATCACTAATCATCAGAGAGATACAGATCAAAACAACCATGAGATACCACCTCACACCACAGAGACTAGCACACATCCAAAAGAACAAAAGCAACCGCTGTTGGAGAGGATGTGGGGAGAAAGGGACCCTTCTTCACTGCTGGTGGGAATGCCGACTGGTTCAGCCCTTCTGGAAAACAATTTGGACGACTCTCAAAAAATTAGATATTGAATCCCCATTTGACCCAGCAATACCACTGCTGGGAATATATCCCAGAGAGGCAAAAAAGTACAATCGAAACAACATCTGCACATGTATGTTCATCGCAGCACTGTTTACAATAGCCAGAATCTGGAAAAAACCCGAATGCCCCAGAACGGATGACTGGTTGAGGAAACTTTGGTACATCTATACAATGGAATACTATGCAGCTGTTAGAAAAAAGGAGGTCAAGAATTTTGTAGTTAAGTGGATGGGCATGAAAAGTTTCATGCTGAGTGAAATGAGTCAGAAAGAGAGAGACAGACATAGAAAGATTGCACTCATCTATGGTATATAGAATAACAGAGTGGGAGACTAACACCCAAGAACTGTAGAAATAAGTACCAGGAGGTTGACTCCATGGCTTCGAGGCTGGCCTCACGTTCCGGGGAAAGGTCAACTCAGAGAAGCGATCACCAACTACATTGTAGTCGAAGGCCATGTGGGGGAAGGGAGTTGCGGGCTGAATGAGGGCTAGAGACTGAGCACAGCGGCCACTCAACACCTTTATTGCAAACCACAACAGCTAATTAGAGAGAGAAAACAGAAGGGAATGCCTTGCCACAGTGGCAGGGTGGGGTGGGGGGGAGATGGGATTGGGGAGGGTGGGAGGGACACTGGGTTTACGGGTGGTGGAGAATGGGCACTGGTGAAGGGATGGGTTCCAAACTTTGTATGAGGGAAGTATAAGCACAAAAGTGTATAAATCTGTAACTGTACCCTCACGGTGATTCTCTAATTAAAAATAAATAAATTAAAAAAAATGCTGTGTATCACAAATCATCAGGAAGATGTAAATAAAAAAACCAATAAGATATCACATCACACCACAGAGACCAGCACATATTTAAAAGAACAACACAAACCAGTGTTGGCGTGGATGTAGGAAAAAAAGGGAGCTGCATTCACTGATGGTAGGAATGTGCCCCTTGCCCATCCTTTTTGGAAGACAATATGGACATTCCTAAAAAGAAACAAACTAGGAATTGCGCTCCCATATGACCCAGAAATTTTACTACTGGGAGTATACTGCAAAGGGTCAAAAGCAGAATCCAGAAAAGACATCTGCTGTCCTATGTTAATTGCAACAATAGCCAAATGTCCAAGAACTGATGACTAAACAAAAAAACTATGGTACATATACACATGGAAAACTACTTGGCCATAAGAAAAGATGAAGTCATGCAATTTGCTGTTACACGGATGAACCTGTAGAGTGTCATGTTGAGTGAAATCAGCCAGAGGGACAGTCTCATAATCATCTCTCTCATATATGGAATATAATGAAACTTTGTAGGGGAATATCAAATGCCCAAAGGCAATGGCAACAAGAACAGGAAAACTGGCCTTCAATAAGAAGCCTGATACTGAGGTAGATATAGGAGGGATAGGACAGGGAAGGGAAAACTAGGACAGTGGTGGAGGTGGACGGTAAATTGAGAACTTCGGTGGAGGAGAGTGGACACTGGTGAGCATTGTATGCCTTCCTAAACAATCTTCTAGCATCTGTTGCAGTTGACAAGTTTGAAGCCAGTCAGCTTTACTTTTTTATCTGGAGATAATATTTCTTTGTAGAAATATGCCCTGAAAGAAGCCTCCAATCATTGGGAAAGGTGAGTAAGGAGAGGCTGCTAAAATCTCATGGCTGGGACGAATGGAGATGTTACTGGTGCCCGCTCGAGTAAATTGATGAACAAAGGGATGACAGTGATACCTTGCATTAGGGGCTAGAGAGGTGGTTCTGTGGGGTAAGCACTTGCTTCACACATCGCTGACAAAATTTCACTTCCTGTACTATGTAGGGCCCCCTGAGCCCTGCCAGGAGCGAGTGGTCCAAATACAGAGCCAATAATAAGTCCCGAGTAACACTGTGTGTGGCCTAAAAACAAATGCTCAAAAAATCTTGCATTAGTTAATTTCTGTCCTTGCTCTTTCTCATTTCCAAGTTTGCTTGGCCGGCTCTTTGTAGTCCCAATATCGCCTGACAATATAGATATCCATAAGCTCGGTACACCTACTGGAGTTTTGATTGGTAGATTCTGATATGAGGTCAGTGGGAAACAGGCATCTTCTGAAAGATTCCAAAACCTCATTATGTAAAAAATGTGTTTCCTGGAGGCATTGGGCTTCTTTCCAAATGGAAGATCTACCTACTGTCTTTGGGAAGTCTGTTTCACTGCAGACATGTCACATGTTGGCAGGCTCCAGGCTCTGACTACACGTTTAGAACCAATACCTCTAGTCATCCTGGTGTGCTTTTTTCTTTGGATCTCAACAGTTTCTCACACTTCAGACATGTTTTTCCATTGCAATTCATTTATCCAAGCCTACAAATTGAATCTACTAGCTTATATTTCTTCATTTATGTCACCAATGACAACATTTAAGAGGGAAGGGTGAAAGATGAAGCCTTGACATTGGGACTTCTATTCAGATTTTTGTCAGTTCATCAATGCATCTGATTTCAATTGGTCATTCGGTTATATCAGTCTAGTTGTAATATTTTCAGCTGCTATTTATCTTTGTGAAGGCACAATTTAAAAGTTCGATGTCTTGGTACATTATGAAGTTTCCTATTTTACCAGTTTAGAAATTTCTTCATAATTTTTTTCAAGTTTCATTTGGCATATTTTCTTCTCACAAACTCAGGCTTGATAGAAGTGATTTATGCTCATTACTCATAAGACATCTGTTTAACAATATATTCTTGGGTCTTTTCAATTTCATATGTCAGAATAAGGACACTTTTGCTTCTTTCTCCTCCCTAGAACCAACCAAAAATTACAAGGAAAATAGAGGGAGAAACTAGTCATCTCTATAGAAAATATTTTTTTCTAAAATCTGAAGGCATGTTTAAATTTGAAGACAAAAGTAAAGGACTGCCAGATATAGTAAAAATTGGATCTGGTTTAAAAAAGTCACTGAGAATGCTTGTGGGTCTGGATTTCAGACAAGAATAGACTTCTAAAAAGTGCATGACATGGCCTGAATAAAGAAAAAAATGACACCTCTTTTCAAAGAAGGAAATTAGTTCTCAGATTGGTAGAAAAACTGTACTGTAACACAATACAGTGGCAGAGATGGTAGAGACTGGACAAACTAAAGGATGTAATCACACACACGTATACTCGCAGCACACAGAGCTCTATGAGTGAGAGAAATTCCTTGCTGTTTAGAAGCAGAATCACAACTGTGAGAGGATATACAGAGGAAGAAGAAATGCAATTATTTCTTCACAGTTTGCAGCAAGAACTGCATCAGTTTAATTAAATAGTTAAATCCAAAAAAAAATAGTTAAATCCAGTGTAAAATTTGGTCAACTTGCAGTCAATCTTCTAGAGAATACTATCTGTTTTTCCAGCTTGAGAAATTCCATTATCTTTTATCTTCCTTGTGATTTTTCAAAGATTATTACTGGAGTGGTTCTGGCATCACTACTGTCAGCTATTTTTAACATCTTTGCTAAGGTCTAGAGATCTGAATTCTTTTAAAGTAGTCAAAAATGATCTTGATTTCACTATTTGATCCCTACCAATGAATTCCAGTTGCTTGTTTCTTCTCTCTTTTTGGTCTTTTTTCCTCCATCCATTGGCCAATATAATTTACATTCATTTATCTTTTACTCTGAAGCAGAAACTGATGAAGGATGGTGGCTAATTAGCTGACACACACAAAAGCCCTTACACTCATCTAGTTCCTGTAGTGAGGGGCAGAAAACTAACTCGAATACAAATAAATTATTTTAATCCCACGACATATGAAAGTTCTCTTGGTGATTCTGAAACAACTTGGTGGAGAAAACAATATTTCATCTGGGTCCCTTTTTGTGGTTACAATTATTTTTTTAATTATTAGCAGTCGGGTAGTAAAAAAACAGAGTTTAGGGTATTGAAAATGACAGCACCTAACATCATCAAAGTAGCCACGAATCTTCCAACACTGTCCACTCTCCCACCCCCCCACCACACACACACACTCACACATTGCCACGTACTTTGTGATTGATTCTGTATTCCAATGCCAAGGGAATCATCTGGGTCTTGATAAATGAGTAGATATTTGCCAGGGAGGGGAAAAAATAACATTCCAAGTAGAGAGGAAAAATAAAAGTGAAGATACAGAAGGAAGACTGATAATCTTTCTGCTTTGACTACAAATGGACACACTAGAAAGTGAGGGCAGGGGTGGCCTTACACATTGTTCTGAATTGGAGGCAGAATCCGATCCTTCCTCCTGTGCCTAGAAGTGTTCCTTAGGGATGCTGGAACACTCCAGAGGGCAGCAGACTTGATGCAACTGGGTGGGGATTGTTCTGTTTTTCTTGGCTTTAAGAAGGTAGATTTCCAGCAAGATGTTACATATATATATATATACATACGTGTGTGTGTATATATATATGTGTGCATATATATGTACCTACACATATGTGTATATATACATTTGTATGTATATATGTGTGTATATAATGTTTTCACAAAAAAGTGGCAGTAAGCCAAGCAAGTTTGGGAACCTAATCATCATACTTAGGTTTGGTCCCTTACCACAAGAGATCAATCAAGCCTCCATGATAGTGACCCCCATTTCTTTGTTCCCCAGCAAACACTCCACACTGCTAAGAAACACTCCCGTTAAGAAACGGATTGCTTTCCCCAGTGACTAGCACACACCCCGGGCCAGTTCCCACAGGCTGTAGGCTACTCACTCCTGGCTCCAATACATTTCTCTCAGGGAGTGTGTCCCAGCAACACTCTAGCTGTAGCTCACCTTCACCTCCACAGTCTCTGTCGCCTTCTTTCCTTCCCAAGCCCAACTCCTTTTAGTGAAATAGTTGACAGTGGCAAATTCAATCAGCGCAGAAAATACAAAAGCATAACAGACGGCTATGAACCAGTCCATGGCCGTCGCATATGCCACCTTAGGTAAGGAGTTTCTGGCACTGATACTCAAGGTCGTCATGGTGAGAACAGTGGTGACACCTGTGGAGGGAGAAGATGACAGTTAGTTAGTGGACACTAACCCTACTTGAGTATGGGGACTATACTGTATTGAAACAATCTCTTTATTTAATTTTAATATATATATATATATATAGAGAGAGAGAGAGAGAGAGAGAAAAGAGACAGAGAGAGGAGAGAGTGGTGGGGCAGGGGCAGGGATCAAAGCCAGTGCTTCAGATATACAAGGCAAGTGTTTGATCCCTTAGTGCTATACCTGGGTCCCTTCTCACACACACAGAAGGAGGGGGTGATAGAGAGAGTCAAAGAAAACTAGCTCTTGCTAGTTACCCTCCCAATCAAGGAGTAGGAATATCAGTACTCAGCCACCCATCAACTGATCCTCCAATGCAGGAAGAGAAATACCTAAATACCTGTGCTTACAAAGCTTGTCCTCTTTTACTTAAATTTCTATTGGGAAGTAAATGACCTATTTAATTGTGACATCATGTTTAAATGGTAAGAACCTATGTTCCAAGCTGCAACATGCCATCTTTAACTCCTAGATTACTGCACGATGTACCTTGTGTTCCCACCCCACTGGAAGAAAAGCCTGCTTCTCCCACTTTGGGACAGGCTTCAGAGGGTGACCAATGAGTCCCTGTGAATGTGTTCAGCCCCAGAATGGTATGCCAGTTGGAAATGCCAGTTCTCTCTCATTATTTCCCCCCCTTTCCTACGCTGGCAAAAATCCTCTGAACCATTTAGAACTCAGCCCAAGTCTCAAGACATAGTCTGAGCTCAGTAGCACTTCCACTTCCCCTCTACTGGATACTAGTCTAGTAACACAATCAGTCACCATGGGAAATAAGCTCTTCACTGCCTTATAATCTCTGTCATATTGAGCTTCATAGACAACCAAAGCTATTCCAGTATCTACGTCTTCTGAGATTTTGCCAAAACAAAGCCTAGTCATCAATGAACTGATGCCTTTGGGTCAGAGGTGTGAGGTTGTGCTTGGAACTTACTCCTGGCTTTGTATTCAGGGATCACTCTTGGAAAGGTTCAGGGGACCATACACTGTTCTGGGGATAGAACTTAGCCAGCTGCGTGCAAGCCATGCGACTTGCCCACTGGACCACCTCTCCAGTTCAGGGACTGACTTCTTGGCCCTGGCCATCTTATTATCCCGAATTTAAGACTCGACTGTGCATCTAAATGCTTTCCCCAAATCTGTTTACGTTTTAGATACGGAAACAATGTAAGCACCACATGGAAGATGAATAAATAAAGAAGTTGTGGCATACTGACAAAACTGAAAAAGTACAGATTTATTAGAAAAGATGAAATCTAACCTTTTTCTACAACTCTGATAGACCTGGAGGGAATAGGTCTATCTCCTGCTGGAGAAGACAGTTACCAATGATTTCACTCATGTAAAGGAAGGAAGCAAGGTAACAGACAAACATCCAATGGGGAAAATCCCCGAGACTGAAAACTCTGAGGTTACCAAGCTGGAGGGTGGGGGGAAGGGGTGGGCAAGAAGGGACAGTGATGGAAGGATAATGGCGTTACGGTCAGGGGTGTGGTGTGGTACTACTAAAGCATATAAGCATTCACACTTTTGGAAACCAATGCTATCTCAGTAAAAAATAAATGAATGAAAAAACCTAAACATGGTAAAAGAAATAAAAACACAATATGAGCATTAGAAACAGGCTGAAGAGACCGAAATTTGAACAATCCCACTTAGGGGGCTAGAGTGATAGTACAGCAGGTCACCTGCCTTGCATATAGGCAACTGGTTTCAATCCCTGAATCCCAATGGTCCCCTGAGCACTGCCAGGAGTAAGTCCTGAGCACTTCTGGGTGTGATCCCCTTAAAAAACCTAAACCAAAAACAACAACTGAAAATAATCCCACTTACTAGTACTATGAATCTTGAATAAGGTGTTCTACTCCATGAAGCTTCAGCTTTATCATGTGTGAAATGTGTGTGTGATAATATCAGACTCAGACTTCTTTGGAGATCCAATGAGATTACATTCATAAAGTTCATATAGTATAATTAATATCTGTCACCGATTAATCCCTCAATAACTGGGAGAATCTATAATTAATATTACTATTATTTTTGCACATAACAGTACCATCAAATTTCATAAGTAGTAATATACTTACAATTGCATGTTAACAATACTTAGAATAATTTTGTAATTATTCACAATAGTGTTCTAGTCTTAAATACCTGCATTAGATCTAGAAATTTTGAGTTTCTTCACAGATGTGCTTTGTATCTTAGGCAATTTCCACAATCTCTCTGTGCCTCCATCCTCTTCCATCTATGAATCTTCCCTAAAGATTCTGTCCAGAATTTGGACAAGGCAATTTTACCCAAAGTCATCTATCTAAACTTGAGTAATGAGGAGAGTGAGAACCTCTTTCTTCAAGTTAAGCAGTTCAACATGTCTTGTGCGTCATGGAAAGAAGGGGTGAGAGATGTCATGGAAAGAAAATCGATGGGGAGAAACTAGCACTGCCTGACTCCATGCAACAAGACAGGATGCAGATACTGCCCTTGGGGCACCTGTGTGGTGGCGTGTCACCAAGCACCTTACAGTTGCTACATGAACGGAAGTCTAGACTGGAAAAGACTTAACAGTCTCAACTTAGAAATTCCAAAGGAACTGGGGCTGGAGCAATTGTACAGTGGGTAAGGTGCATGCCTTGCACAAAGCCAAGCTAGATTTGAGCTTCAGCATCACCCATGGTTCCCTGAGCCCACCAGGAGTGATTCCTGAATTCAGGAACAGGAGTAAGTAAGCCCTGAGCATCATGAGTGTGGCCCCCAAACAAACACATGAACAAAATCCCTCCAAAGGAGCGTGATTTTACACAAACTAGGCATAAGTTCATTTAGGGTGATTAGCTACGACATCGTTTAGCTGGACAGGGATCAAACAGAGCTGTTGATGTGTGAGGACGGACCCAAGATTCAGCAACTCCAACCACATGAAGCAAGCTAGGCCTCGTGGTAGAAATGAGCTGCCGTTCCTGGTTCTCAGCCCTGTCCCACTTACTACAGCGCTCAAATACGTGGGTGGAGAGAAATCTCCTGCAGCATGAGTGATTGTGTGCCACATTTTAGTGGAGATTTTTACAGCTCTTCCCTCTCTGGGCTTGATTATCTTGTGGAGAGCTTTTAGCAAGTAAGAACTGGTAAGACCTTCAATCAAGCCTTTGGTACACTTAATGGATGAGAATGAGGTTTGGCATTTTAACGTTTGTCAAACCTGCTAGCCAGGGTCTTTCTTTTCTAATTTTTGTTTTGTTTAGGGCCACACCTAGAGATCCTCAGGGGTTATTCTTGATGCTGCACTAAACAATTACTTCTGGTGGTGCTCAGGGGACCATATGGGATGCCGAGGATTGAATCCTGGTTGGCCACATGCCAGGCAAACGCCCTCCCTGCTGTGCTATAGCGCTGGCCCCTGGCACTTTCTCTTTTCAGATCTTCTCGAGACTCATTTTGCTCCACCTCCCCTCCTTTGAGTATATCTCGAACTAATGTGATATTCTTGTGTTTGTCCCACCAGACCTGGAGTGGTCTGAGAGGAGGGACCTTAGGTGATCTTTATCTGTTCCAATCAGAAAGACAAGTATGTTCCCAGTAACACTAATTCTCATGTCTGGCTCATAGTCAAGACAGTGTGCCCCATTTGCCTGGCATGGAGAAGAATGTGCTAAGACAAGAGCGAAAGAGCCCAACGGCACAGTGTAGGCTGTGTGTACTGAGAACCAGATTGTTGTCTCAGTCACCATGTGCCTTTGACTTATGACAATGAAATGTTAAACCAACTAAACATTAATTGCTATAGTTACACATTCCCTTGATAAGGAAAACATCTTAGAGTATTTTCTTTTCATGGGTCTCTACCTCCACCTGTGTAGATTATACTATGGTCTTCTCGTGTGTGTGTGTGTGTGTGTGTGTGTGTGTATGTACTTCTATCCACTGATCCGCTTTCATAATTTTATTTATTTATTTTTGTTTTGGGGCCAGATCTGGAGGTCTTCAGGGGTTACTCCTGGCTCTGTGCTCAGAGATCACTCTTGGCAGGCTCAGGGGACCGTATGGGTGCTGGGGATTGAATCCAGGTTGACTGTGTGGAAGGCAAGCACCCTAACTGCTGTGTTATTGTATTGCTCCAACCCTGACTTTTATAGTTCTACATATTCAATAATCACTGAGCATTAACTTTAGCACTACCCACATACTTATAATTTTCATTTTCATTTCATGCAGTTAAACCTTCCTGCTGGTATAATTCTCCTTTTGCTTGAAGAACTTCCTTTAGTGGCATGTTTGTGATAATGAGTTAGTTGTTGCTGAAAAAATGTTTATTTTCTTCAGTTGAAATCTCTTGATAGTCTATTTTTATGATTTTAAAGACCATATTCTTGTCCAGGATCCTTAAAAAATATTTTCCTTTTCCCCACAGGTTTCACTATAATCTCTCTCTTTACATTGCCCTTTGCTCTATATATCCTTGTCTCTTAGTTATAAAGTTAATTGTGCTTGCATTTAGAACTGAGCCAGATAATCCAGGGTAATTGCTCTATCTCATGATCCTTAATTTGGTTCAAATCTGCAAATCCTTTTTGCCATTAAGGCAAAATTAGTAAATACTAGGGATTAGGACATACATAGCTTTGAGGACACTTTCAGCCTAAAATAATGACACCACACAGACTTAGACCATTTGTTATTTAACCTAAACACAGAAATTTTTATTTACCAAAACTACTAGCAGTTCATCCACCCATCTATTACAACCAGTATCTGTTACTGTGAATAATGATTGAGTTTTGAGTTCCTTCTTCTATTGGGGCCCCTGAATAATTTCTTTAATGTCTTACTTAGCAGCTCACATTTAGAAAAATGTTTTTTCTATACCCTATCCAGTTTTTTAGGATTTTGAAGGAGGAAGTTTTTTAATGACCTCTGAATTCTGGTTGCCTCCACTTGGCTGGTGTGGAGCCGTTCATTAAAGATTATTATACCACTGATGCAGCACCGCACCCAACAGCAGATTCTACCTGCACCTTACCTAAACTGACGGTAACATTCTCTCCACCTGCTTATTCCATTCTACTGGAAGCATTCCTCTCTTTCATGTCACCCTTGGGTTTTCCTTTCTTCTTACTTTCCAGGTTACTGTTTCTCCCCTGCTGTCTCCTCCTCTACCTGGCTTAGAAAGCTTCCCTTCTTTGTCAGTGTTGAGTAATTCCAAGTGAATACCATCACCACTGCACGGGAGACAGTTTCATAGACTACAGAAGTTAATTAACATTTATCTCCTTAAACATCTTACAGTAGGAAAAAGAGGCAGTAAATGTTTTATACACTTTCTGTCTCCCAGGGAAAAGTGCTAATGATATGCAAATCTCTGCCAGACATCAGGAAATTCACACTAAGAAAAATTTTCCTGACTGTAGGTGCTATTTCAAAACCCTTCAAACTTTGTGTAACCCTTCTGATGTAACAAATAATTTATACTTTCAAAAAGGCTAGTAAAAAAACCAGCCAAATCAGAGAGGTTCATGTGGTATAAAAGGGGGTGATGAAAGAGCCCCTGGACCACTTCTCTGTTGTCTTCCAGCACGATTTCCCCTCAGTGACAGATCCACCCCAGCTCCCTAAGGCAGCGCTGCCTGAGACCAGCTCTCCTCAGTCACCTTGTCAGCAACCCCTTCTATTGTCTTGTTAAGCAATCGATTTTCTGAAGGGCAGGAGCCAATGATCAGCTACTAAGCCAATGATCAGCTGCTAAGTTGGGCCTCAGGTTTTCATCTCTACTCAGACTACCCTCATGAGACTTTGCAAATATCCCTTCTACTTTTCCATAATACAAAACTCACCAAGACCGTGCGGGCAGGAACAGATTCCCGGTTGAGCCAGAAAGACACTTGCGACAGAATGACAGTCATGATACATGGCAAATAAGTCTGGATCACAAAGTAGCCAATTTTTCTCTTGAGATGGAAGTGGGTAGTCATGATGACATACTCTCCTGGAGAGAGAGAGTAAAATTAGGCAGTAAGCATCCAGTAGGACCGAGCTCCATCTTTAGCTCCCAGCTCAATTCGCCAAGCTCTTTCATCTCACATTTAAAATAAGGCATACAAGCAACTCCCACCCTCTCAGAAACACATAGCACTGTTTTATTCTTGGTTTGGGGCCCATACCTCACCGAGCTCAGGATCTGCTCCCAGCTTGTTGTTGCTGGAGGTCCCAGAGGTGCTTGGCGGATCATGCAGTGCCAGGATCAACCTGGGTTTCCTGGGTACAAAGGATGTTCCCCATGCCATTGACTATTTTGCAGTCTCTAGTAGAACTGTTCCATCGACATGAAGCAGTGTAGGGATTTTGGTGTGTTTATACAAATAATCTGCTTTCAGCATACCAACACAGTCTTCTCAGAGTAATTTCAACACTAAGTTCATGCAAACAAGTGAGTGTCTTGTTTAAATAAGATATCGCTACATGTCTACAGCTTTTGCTATGTGCTCAACATTCTTCTAGGCCTTTAACAATCTTCACAGCAATAACTGACAAGTAAGTGGCAAAGTTCAAGCAGTGGCCCCAAGGTGGATGCTTTCACACTACTATGTTCCTCTATTTGGACTTCTTTGGTGAGAATTGAAAGTTCACATACAGAACATGGGCACAACATGAGACTAGGGTGCCAACCAGTAGGACAGGGGGACTAGAGGAAGGAAATGAGGTCAGTAGGGGGGTGACTGTCAAGAATGGGTTGAGAAACTCCTCTGCTACCTCCTTCCATCTCTCTTCCTTCCTTCCTTCCTTCCTTCCCTCCTTCCCTCCTTCCCTCTTTCTTCTTCTTTTCTTTCTTTCTTTCTTTTCTTTCTTTCTTTCTTTCTTTCTTTCTTTCTTTCTTTCTTCTTTCTTTCTTTCTTTCTTTCTTTCCTTCCTTCCTTTCCTTCCTTCCTTCCTTCCTTCCTTCCTTCCTTCCTTCTTCTTTCTTTCTTTCTTTCTTTCTTTCTTTCTTTCTTTCTTTCTTTCTTTCTTTCTTTCTTTCTTTCTTTCTTTCTTTCTTTTTTTTGCTTTTTGGGTCACACCCAGCGATGCTCAGGGGTTACTCCTGGCTTTGCACTCAGGAATTACTCCTGGCAGTGCTTGGGGGACCATATGGGATGCTGGGGGATCGAACCCGGGTCGGCCGCGTGCAAGGCAAATGCCCTACCCACTGTGCTATGGCTCCGGCCCCCTCTTTCTTTCTTTCTTTCTTCTTTCTTTCTTTCTTTCTCTTTCTTTCTTTCTTTCTTTCTTTCTTTCTTTCTTTCTTTCTTTCTTCCTTCCTTCCTTCCTTCCTTCCTTCCTTCCTTCCTTCCTTCCTTCCTTCCTTCCTTCCTTCCTTCCTTCTTCTCTTTCTTCTTTCTTTCTTTCTTTCTTTCTTTCTTTCTTTCTTTCTTTCTTTCTTTCTTTCTTTCTTTCTTTCTTTCTTTCTTTCTTTCTTTCTTTCTTTCATTCTTTCTTTCTTGTCCTTGGGGCTTACTCCTGGCTCTGTGCTCAGGGATTGCATAGGCTGCCTAGAGATCAAACCCGGTGGACTTCGTGCTAGATGAGTGCCTTCCCTGCTGTGCCATCTCTCTTCTCCTTACTTAGCTTTTTCAATGTATTCTTTTTTTTTCATTTTTTTTGCTTTTTGGGTCACACCCAGCGATGCACAGGGGTTACTCCTGGCTCTGCACTCAGGAATTATCCCTGGCGGTGCTCAGGGGACCATATGGGATGATGGGAATCGAACCCGGGTCGGCCGCGTGCAAGGCAAATGCCCTACCCGCTGTGCTATTGCTCCAGCCCCCAATTTTTCAATGTATTCTTAAGAAACCAATAAATGATCTCTTTTCCCTACTAAAACATGGGCCATATTCAGGCTCTCTTTTATGACACTCCACACCCAACAGAATACTGACTGCAGGGGTTCTGGAAGGCCACCGCCCAGGGTCAAAACACTATGACCATGTCCCCAAGCAGTGACCAGTACACTGTATGAGGTTCTGCTACCCCAACAGCAAAAGAGTTGAGTGTGCCAAGGGTGTTTCAAATAGAAGCTAGAATGTGTGATCCTTTAATAGATACAAATAGCAAGTCTCCCATCTGAAAGAGTCCCCCTGTTGGCCCTTCTGAACAGAACTGCATGGCCCATTGAATCATGAATAGAACATAGAGAGATAATTATCCTGTAAAGAGATATAACCAGTAATTAAACATCTGCCACCGAAGAAAAGCTCAGGACAAAATGACTTACTGCATGAATTCTACCATTTAAATACTAATGAGTGCCAATCTCCCTTAAACTTATCAAAAAATTGAAGAGAAACACTTCTGAACTCATTTTCGAAAGTCCACATTACCCTGCTACTAACACTAGCTAAGGGTGCTACAAGAGAAGAAAATTACAGGCGAATATCCTGGTGGAGCATGGGTGCATAAATTGCAACAAATACTAGCAAACTGAATTCAATAACTCTTTAAAATGATCAGATAACCTGATCAAGTATATAATGTTTCAACATATGAAATTAATGTGTGTACCACATTAATAGGATAAAATGGTAATTTCATACGATCATTTAAATAAACATGGGAAAAATTGATATAACTGAACATCCTTTTGTGATAATATAAAACATTAGTTCTGAAGGAATGTAGCTCAACACAAAAAGGAACTGCATAGCAAGCCCATGATTGCCATCATCCTCAACCCTAAGAACATGAGTGTTTCCTCTATGAAGAGGACCAAGACAAACTTGTCTGCTTCCATCTACCAATTTTATTCAATGTAGCCTGGAGGAACAAGGCAGAGTAAATTCATGAAATAATAAACAAATAAATAAATGGTAAGAGTAAGCCCATGGGTAGGAAGTGAAAGAGTACAAATATCATGTTTACCAATGATATGATGTTCAGTAACACTAAAAATTTCACCTGAAAATTATAATGCATGAATTCAGGATACAATAATCTGTATTCAAACTACCAGATTTCTACACAAAAATTTTGAAAAATAAATTCAGATGACAAAGTCATTTATAATAGTATCGAAATGAAAAACTACTTAAGAGTAATCTTAACCAAGGATATGAAAGACCTCTATGCTAAAAACAATGAGATATTGTTAAAATAAATTGAAAACAATACAAACAAATAGAAACAAAGCTGATATCAAATTTTGGAGAGTTTAATACTGTGATAGCACAGTGGTCAGACATTTGCCTTGCATGTGGCTGACCCAGGTTCGAGTCCTCTGTCCCGCACGGCAGAGCCTGGCAAGCTCCCTGTGGCATATTCAATATGCCAAAAACAGTAACAACAAGTGTCACAATAGAGATGTTACTGGCTCCAGCTTGAGAAATCAATGAGCAACGGGATGACAGTGATACAGTGACAGTGACAGTGATACAATACTGTGATAATGTCCATGTTACTCAAAGCAACAGACAAACTTAACGCAAGTTTTCACAGTAGTGTCACTTCACTTGTATCACTTGTCATTGATTTTAGATTTGCTCGAGTAGGTGCCAGTAATGTCTCCATTCGTACCTGTTGCGTGCTAGTCTAGCCCAATAGTATCACCTTGCTCTAGAAACAGGAAGAGCCTCAGACCGTTCATTCAGGGTTTTGACAAAGAAGTCTGACCATCTCGTAGGTAGGTGGCCACTCGGTCTTTTGATGTCCTGTGGAATCCAGGCGGTAACAGTTCTAGTCCACCAGTCGTCACTGAACTGCATTACGTGTCCAGCCATCTGAGTTTTGACACGTTGTCAAGCGAGACAGCATCCCTGATTCTTGATCTTCGACAGAGGTCAGAACTCCAGATTTCTTCTCTCACTTGAGTGAAACGTGATACTCCTAGCATAGCTCTTTCGATTCCTCTTTGGGATACCCGAATAGCATTCTCATCCTGTTTGCATAAGGCCCAGGTCTCTGAGGCGTATGTTAGTGCAGGAAGAATGGTGGAGCCAAAAAGTTGTGCCCAGAATCAGAGGTTTTTTTCCTCTTAACCACTTCTTCAATGCCCTTGCAGGCATTCCACGCTGCTCTCTTCTTCCTGTGCAGTTTTGGCACCAGGTCATTCCTCATGTTGAGTTCTCGACCCAGGTATACATAGATGCTGCATTTGGAGATATTCATTCCATTGAGAGCAAATGGAATGTCAGGGACTAGTTCTTTTTCATGAACATTGTTTTGCTGAGATTCAGCTGCAGTCTGACCTTTCCACACTCTTGGTCGAAGTCGGCCAGCACTTGTCCTGCTTGGCTAATGTTTGGTGTTATGAGAACGATGTCATCAACAAAGTGGAGGTGGTGTAGTTGCCGACCATCTATCTTCACTCCCATTCCTTCCCATTCCAGTCTTCACATGACGTTCTTTTTTTTTTTCTTTTTGGGCCACACGCAGAGATGCTCAGGGGTTACTCCTGGCTTTGCACTCAGGAATTACTCCTGGCGGTGCTTGGGGGACCATATGGGATGCCAGGGATCGAACCCAGGTAGTCCGCATGCAAGGCAAATGCCCTACCCGCTGTGCTATCGCTCTGGCCCCACATGACGATCTTTAGGATGGCACAGAAGAGTTTCAGTGAAATGGTATCACCCTGTTGAACCCCTCTCTTTACATCAATCATCACTTGTAGAATGGTGAAATCCTGGTGGTGAATCCGTAATACAGCTCACAGAGGATCTTGATGTACTGAGTTTCAATGCCCTGTTTGGCTAGGGCTTCATGACCACTTCAGTCTCAACAGAATCAAAAGCCTTCCTTAAATTGATGAGCTATAGACAGAGTGGCATTTTGAACTCTCGAGAAACTTCAATGAGCTTGATCACTGTGTGGATATGGTCAATCGTGCTGAATCCTTTTCAGAACCTAGCTTGCTCACATGGTTGTCCTTTGTCTAGTGTTCTGCCTATTCTATTCAGGATTACTTGAGTGACAACTTGTAGATGACGGATAACATGCAGATTGGGCAATAGTTGCTGATGTCGTGGATGTCTCCCTTCTTGTACAACAGAACGGTCCTGCTGGTTTTCCACTGGGACAAAACCTTGCATTCGGACAGGTAGCATGTGAAGAGCCGAGCCTGTGTATTGACCAGTACTGGCAGCAGATTCTTCAGGTGTTTAGGTCTGACCTTGTCTAGACTGGGTGCTATACACATCTTTACTAATGAAATGGCGTGTCGGATTTCAGAAGGGAGGACATTTTGAATGACATATCCATCCTGTGGAATTTGGTATGTGTGCATTGGACATGGCTGTCAGAGATCCGAGTAGAAGTCATGAATAATCCTCTCCATTGCCCTTCTGGAAGATGTGATAGATCTATCAGGATGTCGGAGGGCAGTCATCTTGGTCTTGTAGTTGGCGAAGGACAGGCGAGCGTTGCAAATACTTTTCCCAGCTTCTGCCACGTCGGCTAACACTGCAGCTCTTCTCTCTTTGAGGTTTTCCGTTATTACTTCTATGCACAGCTTTGCCAGCTCGGATGTTAGCTTTTGATTGCCCGAGGCTTGTGCCAAGCCACGTTGGCGAATGAGCTCGAGAGTTTCCAAAGACAGGCGTCCGTTTGTGGCTTTCTCACTCTCAGAATTCTTCGTGGAGTCATGGAGGTGCTGAACCAGTTGATTGTATTCCTCATCGATGTTGTCAACAGCAGCATCTTCCCATGTTGCCGCAATAGTGCCAAAGAGCTCCCACTTGGTGGTCATTCTGGGAATTCTCTTTTTTTATTTTTATTTTTTATAGAATCACCATGTGGAATGTTACAAAGCTTTCAGGCTTAAGTCTCAGTTACACAATGTTCAAACACCCATTTCTTCGCCAGTGCACATATTCCACCACCAAGAACCACAGTAAACCTCCCCTCCACCCCCCACCTCCCCAGCCCCCCACCCCGCCTATGTAGCTGATAAATTTCACTTTACTTTCTTTTTACTTTGATTACATTCAATATTTCAACAAAAAACTCACTATTATGTAATTCTCTTCTTAAACTTATATTTTGCAGACCTTTCTCCCAATTCTGTGAAGTAGAATTTTGCATGAAGGAGACAGTGATCCGATCCCTTTTGGAATTTTGGGACAACAGCAACATTGGTCAGGCAAAACCTTCAATTGAATATTATGTGGTCAATTTTGTTGTGGAACCGCCTACTGGGAGACTCCCATGTCCAACGTTTATATTCGGCCTTCTGGAACTGTGAGTTACCATGGATGGTCTTGGTCGACATGATAAACTCAGTCTTTCACCCTCTTCATTCCATTCTAAGCCATGGGTCCCAATGTGGAGTTGTTTGGGTGGACCCTCTTGTTCCTATCTTGGCTTTAAAATCACCAACAATGATCTTGTAGAAGGTGTGGTCTTCTTCAGCTTCATGAAGAACTTCTCAATTTCTTCTTCATCGCAGTTGGATGTTGATGTGTAGACAATGAAGATAGAAACTGCCGGCAGTGAGCCACATCTATTCAAGCATAATTGTCCGATTCGGGTTTTTAGGCATTCAAATGAATCAATATGCATATCCTAGTTCGTGTTGACAAGGACACCAACACCACCAATGCCTCTGTTGTTGCATGTTCCAAGGAACAGTTATTCTCCAGTGTCAAAAATGGTGTCATGTGATCGATGCCTTCTAGTTTCGGTCAGACCAATGATGCCGTACTTGATCTTTTGCGTTTGCACCATCAGTTCCTTAATGGTTGCTTCTGATGCCAGTGTACATGCTTTGAAAGTACAGACAGTCATTTTAGTCTTTCGTTGTTTTGGCAGTCTAGTTCATCCCTGAGATTTTATCAGCCTCTCCTTGATCATCCTTCTTAATGCTGCCATATTGAGGGCTCTCTCTGTGTCAAGCAGATGAGGCCCATTGTTATTACTGTTTTGGGCCTATCAAATATGCCATGGGTAGCTTGGCAGGCTCTGCCATGCGTGTGGGGTACTCTTGGTAGCTTGCCAGCTCTTCAAGAGGGATGGAGGGTTTTAAGGCAGCCTCCAATCACCCTTACAGGTGTTCCCATGGTTCACACCATATTTGAACCCCATCAAATATGGTGCAAAAATTATGCAAAATGGGTATTAAGTGTCCTATTGTCTTATTGTGTGTTGCGCGGTCTGGAAAGTGGCCTAGAGTATAGCAGTGGCTGGGTAGTGGAAGTATTTAAGGTCTGGTGGTGACATATTTATCTAGCTCCATTAGGGTGGGGTGTCTGGTTTTGATCAGAGGAGTTGGAGGGTGCGGCGGTGGCAGCAGCAAGATACAGATGTGGTGGTGCCACCAGGGGCCATTTAAGCCTTACCAGCAGGGGCATCCACAGCAGGAGGGCATTCTTGGTAGGGTTACAGAACCTGTTAAGAACATTGTGCCAGGATGGCTACAAAGATACTTTAACAAGAATGAAGATGTGCGCAGTTGTTAAACAGATACAAAAGAGGTACCTCAGTAGCCAGAAAATAGAGAAGATGACCATCTGATACATGCTGATGAAGAGAACTCTAATATTCATGATGGGAGAATCACTCCTGAGCCAGCATTCAGTAACACAGAAGAACCCTCAACAACTAGTACTGCTTTAAATTATCCAGATGTATTAACAAGGCCTTCTCTTCACAGGAATCATTTGAATTTCTCCATGTTGGACTCTCCTTCGTTACACTGTCAGCCCTCCCCATCCTCGGCATTCTCAATTGGCAGTTCTGGTTTTTTACTTGTGAAAGAAATTAAAGATTCTACCTCTCAGTATGATGATGATAACATCTCAACTACCAGTGACTTTTCTTCAAGAGCTTCTGATAAAGATATAGCTGTTTCACAGTAGTAAAAAAGAAAATTCTAGAAGTATATGTAGAAACACAAAATACTCCAAGATCCAAATCAATTCCAACAACAAGGGGCCAGAGCAGTAATACAGCAGGAGGGCATTTGTTTTATATGCAGCCAACCCGGGTTCTATCCCTGGCATCCCATATGGTCCCCTGAGCACTGTCAGGAGTGATTACTGAGTGCTTAGCCAGGAAGACCCCCTGAGTATTTCCAGATGTGACTCAAAAAGCCAAAAAAACTCCAAGAACAATAAAACCATAGACATCACAATACCCAATTTCAAACTATATTTATTACATTGTTACAATAATATAAAGAGTGTGTGGGGCCGGAGCGATAGCACAGAGGCTAGGGCATTTGCTTTGCATGTGGCGGAACTGGGTTTGATCCTCCGTATCCCACATGGTCCCTCATGCACCACCAGGATTAATTCCTGAGTGCAGAGCCAGGAGTAACCCCTGAGCATCGCTGGGTGTGACCCCCCCCCCCAAAAAAAAGAGTGTGACACTGGCATAGAATCAGGCACATAGATCAATGGTGAAGCAAAGTGAAAAAACAAAGTCCCTAGAATAAGCTGATGCAGGGACTAGAGAGAAAGAGGAGCAGGTAGGGTGTTTGCCTTGCAGGCCGCTGTCGCTGATTCTATCCCCAGCATCCCATATTGTCTCCCAAGCATCACCATGAGAAATTCCTGAGTGCAGCATCAGGAGTAACTTCTGAGCATTGCCAGATGTGGCCCAAACACAAAACCAAAAAAGAAATAAATTCATTTACTTAAGACCGATAAGGATCTGACCAGGGCACTAAGAATTCAATCTGGGCAAAGGGGAAACAGTAATAGTGCAGTAGTTAGGGTATTTGCCTTGCTTGTGTCTGACTATATTCCCAGCACCCCAGATTGTCTCTGGAAGACCCAGCAGGAATGATCCCTGAGCCCTAGGGTGGGAGTAAGCCCTGAGCACCGTCCTGTGTGGCCACAAAACAAACGAACAAAATAGGGGAAGGCAAGTCTCCAATAAGTTGTGCTGGGAAAACCAGATATTCACATTTCCTTAAAATGCAAATGACCACCTTTTTACATAATTTACAAAAATTACCTGTAAATGGATTAAAGATCTAAAGGAAAGGCCAGAAGCTGTGAAACTCCAAAAATAAGATGAGTTAAAACAGCTCCTTGGCAACAAATTTGTTTGCTTCAGTGGGGGGCTTGGAAAGAGCCGTTCAGGGGCACAAGGCCACTTCCTGTTTTACTCATCCAGTGCAGCTGGCTGGTCCTGCTACGCTGGGGAGCTCTCGAACAACACTGGAGAGGTTTGGGGGGTAGCTCCAAGCCACACACAATGCTCCAGAACCACACTGAGGTTTAGCCTGGGACACACATGGGACACACACACGAATGCTTTAGATTGTATGTGTCCTAAGCTATTGTTATCTGGACAGAGATGTTATAGGAGTTAGGATTCTTGTCTTGCGTGTCGCCCACCCTGGATCTGATCCTTGGCATCCCAGAGGGTCCCCTGAGCACCAAAACTAAGGATAGTCACTGAATACTGTCAGGTATGGCCCCCAAACATAAAAACCAACAAAAAGTCTATGTATATATTTGTATAGATAGATAATATATTACTCCTATAGCTCACTAGTAAGGAAGGCAATTTATCTAACACGATTTGATCGAGAGGAATTTAATACAAAGCAGACATAGAAATGTTTAACAGTTACAGAAAATTGGTGTTTGACATGATCGTCATGGAAATTCAAATCCTACAATCAGGGAGAGGGGTGCGAGAGCCAAGATGCTCAGCCCGGGGAACTTGTGTTTATCTCATCCCACAATTGTGCAAAATCTATCCCAAACCCTAAGCCATCCTACACAGAAACTGATGCAAAATCCCAGAAAATAAAGCTCCTATAGCAAGGTACAGAAGAGAAACACCCAAGTGGATGGGAAAGGGAGGAAATGAATAGCATTGCCAAGATAGGACACCCCAATGTGGGACAGCAAGTTGGATTCAGGAAGGGATTTCTAAGGTGCAGAACCAAGAGGAATAAAATTAGCATCTAGGGCAGAAGTGAGAACCCCCATATTCATTGCAGCATTATTCACAGTTAGCAAAACACAGGAAAAGTATCTGTCTTTTAATGATAGATGGATTAGGAAA
The DNA here is from genome assembly GCF_027595985.1 of Sorex araneus. NCBI lineage: Eukaryota > Metazoa > Chordata > Mammalia > Eulipotyphla > Soricidae > Sorex > Sorex araneus. The sequence continues at coordinate 60,073,147 of NC_073313.1, read as the reverse complement.
ATGAGAGATACACACATGGTATATTATTCAATTCTACAAATACGAAACTTTTGACAATATGGATGAACTTGGAAGACTTTGTTAAGTAGAATACACTAGACAAAGACAAATACCATATGACATGATTATTATGTGGGATGTAAAAATATCATACTCATAGAAACAATATTTTTATTGAAACAGAACAGAATTAAGGGTTCCAAGGGCTGAGGGCTAAGAGATGAGAAAGCAAAGATGCCAATCAAATGACACAAACATTCAGAATTAAGACAACTAAGATCTGGGGGTCAGAATGGGGTCCAGAGGTCGGAGGGACGTGGCACTGGAAACCCAGGTTTGATCCCTGGCACTCCACTTAGCCCGCCAAGGGTGATTCCTAAGTGCAGAGCCAGGAGTAACCCTTGAGCATGTCCAGGTGTGTCCCCGAAACAAACAAACAAAAATGGGATACAGTGTGGTGACTAAATAATACAGTATTAAGGGCTGGAGTGACAGCACAGCGGGTAGGGCATTTGCCTTGCATGTGGCCGACCCGGATTCGATTCCCAGCATCCCATATGGTTCCCTGAACATTGACAGGAATAATTCCTTAGTGCATGAGCCAGGAGTAACCCCTGAGCAACGCTGGCTGTGACCTAAAAAGCAAAATAGTAATAATAATAATCACTGTATCACTGTCATCCAGTTGATCATCGATTTTCTCAAGCGGGCTCAGTAACGTCTCCATTCATCCTAGCCCTGAGATTTCAGCAGCCTCTCTTTTCTCATCCTTCCCAATGGTGCCACATTAGAGGCTCTTCAGGGTGAGGGGAATGAGACCCATCATTGTTACTGTATTTGGCATGTGAATATGCCACGGGGAGCTTGCCAGGCTCTCCCCCGTGTGGGCAGTAAACTCTCGATAGCTTGCCAGGTTCTCCAAGAGGGAGAACAAAAAAACTGAAAAAAACTACTACTACTACTACTACTACTACTATTACTACTACTACTACTACTACTACTACTAATAATAATAATAATAATAATAATAATAATACAGTATTATATACTTGAAATTTGCTGACAACAAATTTTAGGAGTGCTCATAACTAAAGTACTTTACTGTGAGATCACTTATGTTAGTAACTAAATTGATGATCATTTTGTAATGTACACAAATATCAAGTCATCATGTTATATGTATATCAGATGCTATAATATTTAAAGTACTATGATCTTTTGCATCTGGTATGCTTTAGATGCATATGATTTTATCTGTTAATTATAGTTCAGTAAAATTGTGGCAGAGGAGGAAGCAAAGAGTAAAAAAGAATTATTCTTAGTTAAAACTGAATTAAGCTTTTTGCCCTAGTTGGAAGATTTTCTATTTTTGTTCAAATATTTCAGACTGTATCTAATGTGAAGTAAGCAAAAAAAAAATGGAAGCCCAACCAAAATATTATTAAGTATTTTTCGTAGTATATATACTTTCTTTGAGTTGACAATGTAAGAAAACATTTAGAAATATTAGCAAATTGATTTATAGTGTCCTTTAACTGAGGTTCTCTCTAATACATTGCAATTCTCTCCCGATCGCCTCTTCCTCTGCCAGAGTAAAAACTAAAGCTTTGATCCGATTGGGAATTTTCCCCTGCATTATCTGTTCAGTTTCAACCCCTATGTCTCAAAACTTATTAAGGTTATGAAGTACCATCTATGTTGTGTAAAATATTCATGGATACAATTATAAAACATATAATGCACATGTTTTCACAAGTTGACTGTCTATGGATCAGAAATATGGAGTATACTGAATGAAGCCTTTCTAGAACTGATTCTATTCGTGTAAAGTGATCTGTAGATTCTCCCTGCCATTGTTTTCCTGTGTCTCATTATGAAGGATTACTCTTTAAGCGGTTTGTGAAAACTCACCCTGCCTTTGTACTCTCCTCTATCAAGCAACAGCTGTGTTGAAAGAGAAATATTTGAATATAAAATGTAAGATACAGTCATCACTTAACTAGCTTCATAGGCCATGAGAAACACAAAGATATTTTTACTACCTTGAAAAACTAAATTCATTATACTTCCTGTCACTGTATCACTGTCATCCCATTGTTCGTCGATTTACTCGAGCGGGCACCAGTAAGGTCTCTATTCTTCCCAGCCCTAAGATTTTTTTTTTAATTTATTTATTTTTAATTAGAGAATCACCGTGAGGGTACAGTTACAGATTTATACACTTTTGTGCTTATACTTCCCTCATACAAAGTTTGGGAACCCATCCCTTCACCAGTGCCCATTCTCCACCACCCGTAAACCCAGTGTCCCTCCCACCCTCCCCAATCCCATCTCCCCCCCACCCCACCCTGCCACTGTGGCAAGGCATTCCCTTCTGTTTTCTCTCTCTAATTAGCTGTTGTGGTTTGCAATAAAGGTGTTGAGTGGCCCCTGTGCTCAGTCTCTAGCCCTCATTCAGCCCGCAACTCCCTTCCCCCACATGGCCTTCGACTACAATGTAGTTGGTGATCGCTTCTCTGAGTTGACCTTTCCCCGGAACGTGAGGCCAGCCTCGAAGCCATGGAGTCAACCTCCTGGTACTTATTTCTACAGTTCTTGGGTGTTAGTCTCCCACTCTGTTATTCTATATACCATAGATGAGTGCAATCTTTCTATGTCTGTCTCTCTCTTTCTGACTCATTTCACTCAGCATGAAACTTTTCATGCCCATCCACTTAACTACAAAATTCTTGACCTCCTTTTTTCTAACAGCTGCATAGTATTCCATTGTATAGATGTACCAAAGTTTCCTCAACCAGTCATCCGTTCTGGGGCATTCGGGTTTTTTCCAGATTCTGGCTATTGTAAACAGTGCTGCGATGAACATACATGTGCAGATGTTGTTTCGATTGTACTTTTTTGCCTCTCTGGGATATATTCCCAGCAGTGGTATTGCTGGATCAAATGGGAATTCAATATCTAATTTTTTGAGAGTCGTCCAAATTGTTTTCCAGAAGGCCAGCCCTAAGATTTTAGCAGCTTCTCCTTACTCGTCTTTCCCAATGATTGGAGGCTCTTTCAGGGTCAGGGGAATGAGACCTATTGTTACTGTTTTTGGCATATCGAATATGCCATGGGTTGCTTGCCAGGCTCTGCCCATGCAGGTGGGATACTCTCGGTAGCTTGCCGAGCTCTCTGAGAGGTTATATATTCAGGTTACAACTATTAAAACAAAAATATATGAATCTTGGTTCCCTCGTGGATTCTGAGCACTGCAAGTAGTGACACTCTGAGCACAAAACTAGAGTAGCTACAGGGCATTGCAGGGTATCCCCCCTTCCATCAATCAATTAATAAATCTATCCCCCAAAGCGATCATGTAAAAAATAAAACTAAAGTGATAAAATAAAGGGATATAATTAAACACAGCAAAGGAATAACAAATGTCCAAATGCAATGGAAATGAAGAACATGAGAACTTGTGTCTAGTAGGAAGCATGTCTCTGAGTAGGAGATGAGAGGGATGCTATGATAATACTGGAGGGAAGTGGCTACTCTGCAGGAGCAGGGGTGCTGCAAAGTGGTAATGTATCATTCATGAAACTGTATCAGAACCAGTTCTATGAATCACAATGCCAAAAACCACTGTAGCACTGTAGCACTGTCATTTTGTTGTTCATCGATTTACTCAAGCAGGCACCAGTAACATCTCTATTGTGAAACTTGTTGTTACTGTTTTTAGAAATGTTTATATATACATACAGTTTATTGTATGTATATCTGTATAAATATATATTTAGTATATAACCTATTTTTCTATCTATATGCTTATGTTTAAAACTTTCTTGCTGAATTATTTTTATCTCCTAATTTCCATAATGTCTCTTTGTATTTTCTAGTTTGTCTCTCTTTAGCAACGTCATATCTTTAAAGATGATCTATAAATGATGACAGTATTTAAAGTATTGCAATAAACCATAATGTCCAAAAGTAGAGAGAGAATAAGACGGAAAGTGCCTGCCATAAAGTCAAGAGTATGTTAGGGGCAGATACTGGGGACACTGGTGGTGGGAAATGTATACTGGTGGAGGGATGTGTTAGAATATTGTATGACTGAAACTCAATCATTAAATCTTTGTAACTATCTCATGGTGAGTCAATAAATTTTTTTAAATAAATAAATAAAACTAAAAACCCCAAAATTTATTACAATAATTTTTGAAATGAAGAAATGGAAGCAAAACTGAATTTAAAAATGTTGTGGACAAATAATTACATATTCTGAGGAATTTTGTTCATTTACTTCACACATGTTCCAATCTGGAGAAGAGTGTCCAAGACTTCTGCTTAGAATCATTTTACATTGACAACTGACAACAGTTGTCAATCAGTAAGAACACCAATACACAAGAGAGAGCACCGCGACTGAAAGAAAGCACAGCGGTGGAGGGCATCTGCCTGGCATGAGACTGACCTGGGCTCCATGCCCAGCATCCCATATGATCTGTGAGCACCACCTGGAGCAATTCCTGAGCGTCTCCAGGTGTGACACTTCCCAAAAATATAATATCCATGAATTACAGGCCTTTTCCTGTCAATACACTATACCCCCACCTGGAAGAGCATCTATAGAGTTCGGAAAGAAATTACTAAATACTAAAACTATTTAGACAGGTCCTAAGGACAAAGGGGTATCAGAAGGGCACATCCAAAGGCTCTTTCCCAAAGCAACGTCCACAGCAGCCACCTCGTTTCTCCTTCCTTTAGAAAACTACAATGAACACCTCCTTGTGTTAATTCTCAAAGTATTCCCCTTGTCTATCGAACCCTGTGCCATTCCAGGCTCTGGTTTGTTGAACTCAGCAGCACGTGCCCTCAGTGCCCCCACTGAACACTGCACATAGGGAGCTCTGCATCCCCCCCAGACAGCCGCAAGCCTGGACTGTGCCGATAAATGGCGAGTATCTAATCACCTCTTAATGGATGGGAACGAGACGAGGGTGTAGAAAGTACCTGAACTCAGCTCTGCCCCTGACCTAGACACACAGGGAACGTGAATCAGTCCTCACTAAAGTAGACCTGGGCGCTGACAGAATAGTTCCCACGCCAGATGATTAATAGGAATCCAATACTAAGGCCAATGGGAGAGAAAGAAGTGCTTGCCCAGGCGTAAGTCTCGCTCTGAGTGAGAACTTGCCAACTGAGCAACAGAGGAGGCTGCACATGAGAGGGAAGGAGTGGGAGGTCCTGCATCTGATGCAAAGCAGGACCAAGCGCAGAAACTGAAGGCAGGTGGGAAATGAGTCCAGGAAACCAAAACACTATTTGTACTGGTGTACATGCCATTGTGATTGCAGGGCTAATTGGAGATGCCATCTCATGCCATCTGCAATGACCCTATTTTCAGTCTCATTCCAAGATGCTGAGGGTCAGGGCTTCTAACAGCTATTTTGGGGAGTCATAACTGAAACAACTCCAGCTGTGTTACCAAGGGTGAAGGCAACCCGATATGTGCCTGTGCTGTCATTGGAGTATGAATTGTTTAACCTTCTCGAACGGCAATTTGTCGATGTGTATGCAGAATTCTGAACTAGCATTCTCAATCGCCCGTCTAGCCTATATACTCAATTACACAGGCACAAAATGCCATATTTAAAGAAGTCTTTTAAAAGCCAGAACATTACGTTGCTTGGAATGTAAAATACAGAAAATGATAAAGAATTGGTTAAGTGGAATATGATCCATATATCTGAGGCCATTAAAGTAGAGATATTTTATGGATTTTACCGTGCTACATTTCCCAGTGACTAACATCATGTCATTAAGAATGCTGTGATTTTGCATAGCTGGGTTGGTGGGGAGAGTGGGCTGAAAGGGGTGCTGGGGTTCTTGGGGGAGGGATGTGGGTACACTGGGATGGGTGTGCTGTTGGAATTATGTGCACAACAACCACCATTATCAGTACTGGACATCACAGAATTGCAATACAAAATTTTAGTATTTTAGTGCTGTGGCTTTGGGGTAGGATTTTAAAATTCACTTTAATCAAAATGGGTAACAATTTGTGCCCCTGATAATTATTCAAATAGTATTAGTAGCTAAAATAAAATAGCAGTCAGCAAAGATACAGATATGTCTGCACTGAGACAGCCTTAGACACCCCATTTGCCTCTCCCCTTCACTTTACAAGTATCAAAACACCCAAAACACAGGTTTCCTTTGCTCCGTACAGGAAAATGCTAGAGAGTCACACCCAGGTTACTGGAGAAGTTTGGTGGACAGGGGAACCAGCGAAGGCAGAGTGCAAGGAGCCATGTGTTCGGATTTAGAGGGTCCAAGGCAGCTGGAAACCAGGAACGAGCCTGGTCAGAGCCAGAAACAGCCCAGGGCGGGAGCGCTGGAGGGGCTGGGCAGCACGATGGGCAGGACCCACTGCTCAGACAGACTATTGTCCAAGGTCACTGACAAGGGAGACCTCAAGGTCATGGGATGCAGGATAGTGATGATGCTGCAGCCCCCAGAGAGGCAGAAGCAGGACCGTGGTGGAGGTAGGACCAGAGCAAGTGATGTCAGGATGGAAAAGAATGAGTTCTGGCAAAGATCTGGAGAGCAGGGAGCCCCTGAAGCACGTTGATGTTGATTTCAGTTGCCACAGCAATTATAGCAGTATGAGGAGCTGAAGGAGAGAGGACAGGGCACCCCCCAACAGTATGAAGATCTTCAATCTAGTATCTGAACCCCACGCACTCTACAATGCACCTTCTCAGTGCCTCTGGGGTATCACAACATGACCCAAAAACAACAACCAAGGTTATGTTCCAGTCAGCCCCCAGGAGCTCTTCATGCTACCTCAGGTAGAAATCTGGCCATTTGCTGGGCCATGCCAAACAGGACTCCCAGAGGGTCTAACCTACAACCACAGAGCCCGTGTCCCCATAAAAGACAATCCCGTTAGGCCAGGACACCAGGTGGGGGGTGGGGGAGGGGGCTCCAACTAATACAGCCTTGAAAAGCAATGACTCATGCACCCCAGCCAGTTCTCTTTTAATCCCACATATCTTACTTAAAAAATGTCAAATGGGGTTTCTAAGTTTGTCTGGGACTTGTGTGCGGAAAATGGGGGAGGTCCTGAGCCATAGCACAGCGGGTAGGGCGTTTGGCTTGCATGTGGCTGACTCTGGTTTGATTCCTCTGCCCCTATCAGAGAGCCCGAGAGTATCCTGCCCACATGGCAGAGCCTGGCAAGCTATCCATGGCGTATTCGATATGCCAAAAACAGTAACAACAAGTCTGAGAATGGAGACATTACTGGTGCCCACTCGAGCAAAATCGATGAACAGCAGGACAGCAGTGCTACAGTGCTACAATGCCACCTGTGCCGCCTTCATTCCACCCTTCGCCTGCCGTGTGCTTCTCTCGCACACTTCACCGGCATTCTTGCTCTTTGAATATCCTGACACTCAGCAGCTACTGGGCTCCCTCAGGCTTTAGGAAGAGCCTCTTTCTTTTCCCTTTTTCTTTTCAGAAATGTCATAGCCATAAAATTGAAAAGAGTCAAATTAAAAAATGGAATTCAGGCACCTTGATGATTTGTTATTGCTTGTTCAACCCAGGAGAAGGATTCTGACCACACTATGAGCGCCTGGATTTCTGGACAGCACGTGTATAAAATCTTACCAGTTAGGGGCCAGTGAGATAACTTAGTGAGTAAGGCCCCTGGCTCGCACACAGTGACCCCCTGCTCAAATTCCCCGTACCACATAAGGTTCCCGAGCACTGTCTTTCTCTCCTCTCACCTCTCTCTCCTTTCTCTCCTCTCACCTCTCTCTCCTTTCTCTTCTCTCTCTCATCTCTCCTCTCTCCTCTCTCCTTTCTCTCCTCTCTCTCTTCTTTCTCTCCTCCCCCCCTCATTATACTTCACTGCTCATCTCCTCCTGAAATTCTTTTCTGTGTGGGAAAGGCGAAAGAGCGGAAAGGCCTGGTAAGGTGTAGGACTGGCTTGTCCTCCCTGCAAGGAGCAAGGCCTGGAGCACACTGCTGTGAGTCTGCTCTTTCCCCAGCTGTGCCCCTGACAGATGCAGATTCCCTTCTCGGGGCTATGGCCTCTGTTCTCCCCACTTTACATAAGTCAGCCAGGACCACAGGGACATCACTGACACATCCACAAGAGTTGGTGGTCAGAGTAGTAGTACAGGGAGGAGGCACTTGCCTTGCACAAGTTCAAGCAGGCTTCAATTCACAGCATTGCATTCACCCCCTGGACCCACCATTGCTGACCACGAGGCCTGAAATAAGCCATGCGCATCACTTGGTATGCCCCCACATTCCAAAGAAAAGAACAGAGTTGAGCCAAGCCCCAGCATTAGGGCTGGAGCGATAGCACAGCAGGTAGGGCATTTGCTTTGTACACACCCAACCCAAGTTTGATTCCTCCATCCCTGTCGAAGAGCCCGGCAAGCTACTGAGAATATCTCGCCCGCATGGCAGAGCCTGGCAAGCTACCCATGGCATATTTGATAAGCCAAAAATAGTAACAAGAAGTCTCACAATGGAGACATTACTGGTGCCTGCTGGAGCAAATCGATGATCAACAGGATGACAGTGATACAGTGACAGTGATGTCTATGAAAATCATCAAATCCTTATGGATTTGGACTAAGAAGAGAAGGTCTAACCAAAGGTTGGTGGCTTACTTCTCAAAACAATTTGATTTGCTACCACTGGAATGGCAGGATTTGGGGCTGTGAGTGTGACCCTAGTTACTACTGTTTGCAGAGGAAGCTTGCAATTTGTCTGAGGGCTAATTCACTAAAGTTGAGATGCCTCCCCAGCCTTAGGAAGTGGGATACTTCAGGGCCCATTGACTGAGGGGGCCTCTTAGCATATGCTCCTGCTGCTACCCAAAAGATCTGCCGGTACTGGACATTTAAGCACAGAGCCATGTGGGGACGGTCCTTTGCGGCCCCGCACGATATCGACCCCGGAGGCAACTGAACCACTTTGGATACGAGCGGCGCCCCCAAAATGCCTCCAAACTGTGTGCTGGGAGCTTCTGGCCCAGGCGCTGCCAGCGAGTGATGCAATTACTAAAAGAATTTTCCTTGGACTTCATATAGAAATCCAAAACCGCGCGGCTGTGATAGCAGCCGCGCGACCTAATATCTCTTGATTGTCAGCAATGTGTAAATGTTCCTTTTTGGCAGGGCTTAACGTGGGGGGAAACTCCAAACAATAGTACTAAGTTTTTTGTTAAAGGGTAAAAGATTGTAGCGATAGAATTTTAGGCAGAATTTTCCCTGGACTTTATATAGAAACCCAAAACTGCACGGCCGCGGCAGCCTAATGTCATCTAATCATCAGCAATATGAAATGGTTCCTTTGTAATGGGTTGGACTTTGGGGGGACCATAATAGGGTTAAAGTTTGTAGCGACGTGTAATTTCTGGCTGTACTTTCCCTGGACTTTATACAGAAATTCAAAGCCGCGAGGCTGCTGCCATGGCCGCACAACCTATTGTCATTTAATCATCACCAATATGAAATGGTTCCCTTTTAACGGGTCGGACTCTGGTGGGAAATCCTAACAAGAATAGTAAGTCTTTTGCTGAAATATTGAAGGCCGCCAAAGTGGTAGCCATCTCTATAGACTGAACTAAGCCCTATCCCCACGCCGGCTGAGAAGAAATATCCTTCTTTCTCGGGAAGAAACGCGGCGTGGCGTTAACCATAGTATGATGTCCGTTAAGCTGACACGGACCTGGTGGCGTGGGAATCGGATACAAGGGAATAAATTATTATGTACTTGGAACAGCGGGACCCTGGTGGAATCTTGAGCCGGGGCCGATACCAGCGTATTACTTTTGGTTCCAGAAACTGCTTGCAGACATTGTACCAGACTATCAACTAAGCCAGAGCCCCACGCCGGCTGATGACGAGAAATAACCATCTCTTTTGGTTTGTTTTCCCTTTGTCAGGCAGCGTGGTGATTACTAAACAGGCGTGATCTCGGTGGCGCGGGACGAGGGGGGAAAAAATAGAAAAGTTATGTAACAAACAGCGGGACTTAATATCTCTACATTCTCAGCAATGGAGAGCCATCAAATGCTTCCTTGACAGTGGGACTGTCTTCTCTTTTTTGGGGGGAAACCCTAGCAACAATAGTGAATTATGTGTTGAAACATGGACTGTAACCAAGATAAAGCGTAAACGAAGTGAAACTTATCACTTACAAGGGCGGGGACTAGGGGGGCGGGAGGGGGCGGGAGGTATAATGGGGTGGTTGGTGATGGAATATGGGCACGGGTGAAGGGAAGGGTGTTTGAGTACTGTATAACTGACATAATCCTGAGAACTTTGTAACCCTCCACATGGTGATTCAATAAAATTTAAATTAAAAAAAAAAAGATCTGCCGGTACTAAATCCAGCACTTCCCTCTGAACTATGGCAGATGAGTCCCTAGAACATCAATATCATGGACATGTGCACACTTTGCATACAACATGACCTGACGTTATACCCAGATGCTGGGTACTACCACAATGGCAGCAGCTCTGGAAAGGGGCATCCAAGACTAGATATGCAGTGGTGGGTCCACATGAAACCAGAGGAAATTATGCCTCTTTGAAGGAAAACTTGGACTTTTTCTCTGCCCTGGATGTTGGCCTTCTTCCCAGTCTATGAAGTGTCAGCAGCCCAGAGAAAGCCTAAGACACTGGGCAGAGGGAACAGATGAGAACAAAATTCTTTAAAAAGAGACAGTGCTACAAAATCCTGCTCACTTTTTAATGTTGGAAATGAAGCGTTGTAAAGGAAGGATGAGGAAAGCACATGAAAACTACATGAAGAGAATAAAAGAAGAAAATATTACCCCCTATATAAGGAAAGATAAGAAGTGGGCTTTCTGTTAAATAAAGTAAGTGGAAATGAGACTGTTTCCGGAAGATGGAACTGAACTGAATGAACCTAGTAATGATGCAAGTGATGGAGTAGTAGCAGCCTCAAGCTCTGTGTTGGCCAACCATTCCCGTAAAGGTGCTCGGACTCAGAATTGGACTCAGAATAGGAAAGTACATTGGAAAGTCAAAGAGAAAGAGAAAGGAGCTCTCTCAGTGGGGAGGAACTCATACCAGACCAAGCTTACTCTGGCCCTTTTTGTGGGGGTTTATAGGAACACAGCATCGGTGTGTTACAGAGAATGCAGGGAGTTAAAGGTAAGGGTTTGCTGTGTAGACCCTTTGAATGATAACTGGGCTCTCTGTATTTCTTATCAATTGACAAATGTCACAGAGGACACAACAACTCAACAGATCTGGTAACTTTTTGCCTTAGGGCTTGCCCAATACCTCAGCCTCCAGGTGAGCCTAATCTCTGAGAAAGAACATAATGTTTGATGATTGTTAACTCTCTGTTTATCAGAAACTGTCCAGGAGTTCGGAGGAAGTAAAAAATGTAGGATAGGACAGTCAAAAACGGAAGTGCTCCCGGAAGCTGGCAAGGGCAAATTGAGACTTCCTCTCACAGTAACTAAAAGTAAGTATGTACAAGTACCAGGAGGCCTGCTCCATGGCTTGGAAGCTAACCTCACATGCTGGGGGAGAGGGCAGCTCAGATAGAGAAGGGAACACCAACTAAAGTGTAGTGGAGAAACCACTTAGGATGGGAGAGGCGGGTTGAAACCAGATTATAGATTGAACACGATAGCCACCCAGTATCTCCATTGCAAACCATAACACCCAAAAGGAGAGAGAGAATAATAAGGAATTCCGTGTCACGGGGTGTGGGGAGGAGACAGCATGGGGGGAGGGACCCTGGGGCCATCGGTGGAGGAGAATGGGAACTGGTGGAGGGATGGGTACTCGAGTATTGTATAACTGTAACACAGGCACAAAACTCTGTAACTGCACCTTCATGGTGACTTATTAATAAAAAATATTCCTTATTCAGAAGATAATAACACTGTAAAGTTAAAAAATCCTTTTTCTGCCCAAAGAATTTAAGTCTTCTTGTACTTTTTTGAAGTTTGTAATTATGAATACCATTGAGGTGATTTCCGCAGATTATATTATGCATTATATTCTAATTTTATTACTTCCAGTTCTCACAGATTGAGGTAATGCCAGTATCTTCAGGTAACAAATATTTACTAGACGTGCTACAGGCATCATTCTAAGTGACTGGAACACAGTAACTAATAGGATGAAACTCCCACTCATGGAACATATTCTAATGGACACAGAACAAAAAAAATAAATATGCAAATATAAAAATAAATAAATAAAAGTAAGTGTGTGTGGCAAGAACAAAAAGGAATCTTAAAAGAATGCTCTATGGCTGGTTCTTTGAGAAAATTAATAAGATTGATAAACCGCTAGCAAGACTCACAAAGAAAGAGAGAGAGAACCCTAATAAACCGAATCAGAAATGAAAAATGGGACATCACAACAGAAACCAAGGAAATTCAAAAGATCATCAGAGACTACTTTGAAAGTCTGTATGCCACAAAACAAGAGTACCTAAAAGAAATGGACGAATTCCTTGATTCCTACAATCTCCAAAGACTGAAGCAAGAAGACTTGGAATACCTAAATAGGCCCATAAATATCAAGAAAATCGAAACTGTAAGCAAAAGTCTCCCCCAAAACAAAAGCTGTCCAGACAGATTCACTGGCGAATTCTTCCAAACACCTAAAGAAGACTTGTTGCCAGTACTCTTCAAGCTTTTCCAGGAAATTGAAAAGACAGAAACCCTCCCAAACAGTTTCTATGAGACACATATCTCCCTAATACCAAAAGCAAGCAAAGACACCACTAAAAAAGAAAACTATAGACCAATATCCCTGATGAACAATGATGCGAAGATCCTCAACAAAATACTGGCAAATAGAATCCAACAACTCATCAAAAAGATTACACACCATGACCAAGTGGGATTCATCCCGGGGATGCAAGGATGGTTTAACATTCCGAAATTAATCAACATAATCCATCACATCAACAAAAGTAAAGATAAAAAACATATGATCATATCAATAGATGCAGAGAAAGCATTTGACAAGATCCAGCACCTGTTTATGATGAAAATTCTCGCCAACATGGGTATAGAAGGGACTTTCCTCAAGATAGTCAAAGCCATCTACGACGAACCTATGGCAAACATTATCATCAATGGAGGAAAAACTAAGGGCCTTTCCTCTAAGATCGGGGACAAGACAAGGATGCCCACTCTCACCACTTCTCTTTAATATAGTACTGGAAGTACTAGCAATAGCCATTAGGCAAGAAAAAGATATAAAGGGCATTCAGATAGGAAAGGAAGAAATCAAACTCTCACTATTCGCAGACGATATGATACTGTATCTAGAGAAGCCTAAAAGCTCTACTAAGAAATTCTTAGAAACAATTGACCTGTACAGTAAAGTTGCAGGCTATAAAATCAATACCCAAAAAACCATGGCCTTCCTATATGCAAACAATGAGACAGAGGAAAGGGACATGAAGAAAGCAATCCCGTTCACAATTGTGCCCCAGAAAATCAAATACCTTGGAATCAGCTTAACTAAAGAAGTAAAGGACCTATACAAAGAAAACTATAAAACACTACTCCATGAAATAAAAGAATACATGAGGAAATGGAAACATATCCCCTGCTCATGGACAAGGAGAATCAACATTGTCAAAATGACAATACTCCCCAAAGCATTATACAGATTCAATGTGATCCCTATAAGGATAACCATGACATTCTTCAAAGAAATGGATCAAGCAATCCTGAAATTCATATGGAACAATAAACGCCCACAAATAGCTAAAACAATTCTTGGGGAAAAGATGATGGGAGGCATCACCCTCCCCAACCTTAAACTTTACTACAAAGCAGTAACAATTAAAACAGCACGGTACTGGAACAAATGCAGAGCCACAGACAAATGGAACAGAGTGGAATATCCCTACAAACAACCCCAAATGTGTGATCATCTAATCTTTGATAAGGGGGCAATAAATGTGAAGTGTAGCAAGGAAAGCCTCTTCAACAAATGGTGCTGGCATAACTGGACAGCCACATGCAAAGGAATGGGCTTAGACCTTGACCTGACACCATGCACAAAAATCAGATCAAAATGGACTAAAGACCTCAACATCAGACCACAATCCATAAGGTGCATCGAAGACAAGTTCGGCAAAATCCTCCCCGATATTGAAGCAAAAGGTATCTTCAAAGATGACACGGAACTAAGCAATCAAGTAGAAACAGAGATAAACATAAGGGACTATATTAAACTAAGAAGCTTCTGCACCACAAAAGACACAGTGACTAGAATACAAAGGCAATTTACGGAATGGGAAAGGATATTCATCCAATACCCATCCGATAAGGGATTGATATCAGGGGTATATAAAGCTCTGGTTAAACTCTACAAGAAGAAAACATCCGACCCCATCAGAAAATGGGCCGAAGAAATGAACAGAAACTTTTCCAAGAAAGAGATATGAATGGCTAAAAGGTGCATAAAAATGCTCTGCATCACTAATCATCAGGGAGATGCAGATCGAAACAACTATGAGATACCACCTCACACCACAGAGAATGGCACACATCCAAAAGAACAAAAGCAACCGCTGTTGGAGAGGATGTGGGGAGAAAGGGACCCTTCTACACTGCTGGTGGGAATGTTGACTGGTTCAGTCCCTTTGGAAAACAATATGGACAGTTCGCAAAAAATTATAAATTGAGCTTCCATTTGATCCAACAATACCACTTTTGGGAATATATCCCATAGAAACAAAAAAGTATAGTCGAAATGACATCTGCACTTATATGTTCATCACGGCACTGTTTACAATAGCCAGAATCTGGAAAAAAAACCCGAGTACCCGAGAACAGATGACTGGTTAAAGAAACTTTTTTACATCTATATAATGGAATACTATGCAGCTGTTACAAAAGATGAAGTCATGAACTTTGCATATAAGTGGATCAACATGGAAAGTATCATGCAAAGTGAAAAAGTGAAATGAACCAGAAAGGGAGGTACAGACATAGAAAGATTGCACTCATTTGTGGAATATAAAATAACAGAATAGGAGACTAATACCCAAGAATAGTAGTATATAATACCAAGAGTTTGGCTCCATAGCTTGTAGGTTGGCCTCACACTCTGGGGGAAAGTCATCCCAGATAGAGAAGGGAACCCCAAGTAAAATGTGATTGGAAATCCCACGCGGGGAGGGAGATGTGCTCTGAAAGTAGACTAGAGACTGAACATGATGGCCACTCAATACCCCTACTGGAAACCACAAGAACCAAAAGGAGAGAGAGAGAACAAACTGGAATGCCCTGCCACAGAAGTGGGGTGGGGTGGGGGGATGGGATTGGGAGGTGAAGGGATACTGGATTCATTGGTGGTGGAGAATGGACACTGGTGGAGGGATGGGCTCTCGAACATTGCATGAGGGAAAAACAAGCACAAAAATGTGTGAATCTGTAACTGTACCTTCACTGTGACTCACTAATTAAAAAATAAAAAATAATAATAAAAGAATGCTCTATGGTAAAGCTAAGTGAGATGCATCAGTGTTCTAAGATGGTTCAGAGTTAAACTCTATGATTCTTTGGGGCACGCTATCTTGCACTCTATGCCTGATGGGCACATTATCCTGCACTCTTGGATCTCACACAAAGACCCTCATCTGACAGGCTCTGCCGTCAGTTAACTTTCTGACTGGTTGGAAAGGGGCCTGGTACAAATTTAATGCATATACCCCACCCCATCCATCCCTATAAATTCACCCAAATACACAGATGGGGTAGAGTTCACTAATCTCCTTTGAGCTTCTTCTTCCATTAAAGCCTATTTCAGCCTGAGTCTCCATTTCTGGTCTTTTCTTTCCACGAGTCCATTCCCAGATCTCTCAATTCTCAGTAATATGTGTATGTAAGACCAACTTTGGTGTCTCTTGTCCACTGAGGAGCAAAAGTAGAATTGATTGTGACCAACTTTTTAATAGCAAACTTATTTTTTGAGTAGCCTGCCCAGAAAACACATACATTATGTTTTATCAAAATAATTTCATATGCTTATGTCACTTTACATATGCTATTTAACCAGGAAGTAAACTTGGCCTTGATTTTCAAAGAGCTAAGTTTTATTTGCAACCATGGAGTCATATTAAATAATAGTTTAGTAAAAAGATAGGTCACTTTGGTTATATGAATAATAAGTACTGTTTCATAGTAAGAGTAAACTGTGTGATGCTTTTAACATGACATAACTTCCTGGATATCAAAATTCTAAGAAAAAAGTTTTTAATTCTACATATAAATATACATAAAGAAATATATTTATAACATATTTTTATAAATTTTTAAAATCACTGTATCACTGCCGTTCCATTGCTCATTGATTTGCTCGAGTGGGTACCAGTAATCTCTCCATTGTGAGTCTTGTTACTATTTTTGGCATATCGAATATGCCATGGGTAGCTTGCCAGGCTCTGCCATGTGGGTGAGGTACTCTCGGTAGCCTGCTGGACTCCCTGAGAGGGATGGAGGAATCGAACCCCGGTTGGCCTTGTGCAAGGAAAATGCCCTACCCACTGTGCTATGGCTCCAGCATATATTCTAGAATATATATATATAAAATATATATGTATATATCACTGTATCACTGTAATGCCATTGCTCATTTATTTGCTTGAGCAGGCACCAGTAATGTCTCCATTGTGAGACTTGTTGTTACTGTTTTTGGCATACTGAATATGCCATGGTAGCTTGCCAGGTTCTGCCGTTTGGGCAAGATATTCTTGGTAGCTTGCCGGGTTCTCCGAGAGGGGCGGAGGAATTGAACCTGGTCGGCCACGTGCAAGACAAATGCCCTACCTGCTGTGCTATGGCTCCAGCATACTTTCTAGAATATATATATATATTTTTTTCTATAGAATAAATACTGAAGAAAAAATATATAAGGAATACTGAACACTTAGAATAACTCCTAAGGCACCCATTGGTACTGTCAGGAAGGTGGGGTCTCTGATAATGTATGTTGGGGAAACTGCAGAAATCTAAACTGCTCCTGATGCATGGAGTCCTCTGGCACTGCAGACCCATATCCAGAGTGTGGGAAGCTCCTGAGATGCAGAATTACAGGTCCAAGCATGGATGGATGCCCGAGGAGAGGAGTCAGGAAGTCTTCTTGTCTTCTCTTGCAACTCAAGAACAAAGCGCCAGAAGGCCAAGGCCTTCCCCAGGAAAAGCCCCATTCACTCCGACTCATAAAGAGTATGGGACAAAACGGGTTCTGAGGAATATCCACAATGCACCTGCCCCCCAAACAATACTTGTTCTCCCTTGAGCGAGTATCTTAAGGGATGTCTCTTGCCCTTTATTTATGTTCCCCCAAACCTATTTATCCTCCAATCTTCCTTTCCTCCTGCAATTCTGTTCTGTGAGGCAAAGTGTTAGTGCTCACAAATCAAGATCCACTTTGTTTTCTGCAGAGCAATTCCTCACTCCAATCTGAGTTCAAGGCTGCCTGAGAAACGGGGACAAGAGCTTCTCAGGGTTGGCGGGAC
Organism: Sorex araneus; assembly: GCF_027595985.1. Classification (NCBI taxonomy): domain Eukaryota; kingdom Metazoa; phylum Chordata; class Mammalia; order Eulipotyphla; family Soricidae; genus Sorex; species Sorex araneus. Next base: position 60,055,600 of record NC_073313.1, on the reverse strand, counting down.
CAAGTGGCAGGCATGCAGGATTGCATGCACTGTTGTCAGGTACTTGCTGGGGGCCAGAGGTACACGGAGAGGGAGTGTCAACTTCCTTCTCCAGGGGGCACTTCTCTAAGCAGCTTCACACAAGCCACCCTGGGAAGTTCTGCTGGCATTGCTGCAGGAATTGTTCTGTTTCCTTGGAGAGAAGAACTACCTCTGAATTAGACTATCTGACATGTTGGAACTTCATGGAAAGCTATACAGGCATGTAGACAGGGAAGGGTCCCATAGCACTGGAATTCCTGGGAAGTAACAAAACCAATACCCCCAAGGCTGCAGAATGCCCACCTCATGAGCACAGGAATGAGAGCCTAATGATAAGACCTCCACCTGGAGCCAGCAGCAGACCCTAAGGAGGCTGGACTCCTATAGAGAGGACAAATGTCAGCAGAGACAAAAACCGCCATAAGGACCTGAAAGAGATTCACTGAATAACAAGGTAAAAGCTCTACTTGAACGACAATCCCAAACAACTCTCACACCTCATAGAAAACTGCAGGCCAAGGCAACCCGAAGCATAGCCTTATAGAAAGCCTATCTTGGGCCATTCAGGACTCTCTCTGCCTCTGGAGAAGCCCCGTTTTCTGCTGAGCACATTGCCTTCTCTCCTTTCTCTGCCTTCTTCCTTTCCTCAACACCTCCAACTCAAATCTGATTTTACTCCACTGCTTGTCTCCTCCTGAAATTCTTTTCTGTGAGAATAGTGAAGGACCCAACAGGCCTAGGTCAGGCCCAAGACTGATTTTCCTTTTCGGTAAAAAGCAATTCTTCACTCCAGCTTGAGTCCAAGGGTCCTCGAGAAAGAGGGAGGTGGAGGTTAACACCCATCCCTTGCACAACAAGTGGATGTCAGGTGTGGCTTGATGGCTGCGTAGTGGGGCTGGCAGGACTTGAGGTCATGCAAGGCTCACTGCAGACTTTATCACTCACAGGCTTCTCAGCAAACCACGGGGTGGCAGGGGTGGATCAGGAGAAAGAGCGTCTCCTCCCACCTCACATACGTCACTTGGGGCCCTTCCGGCATCAGAAGCATGGTCATAGAGATGGAAATGTTTAACCGTAACAACATATATGAACATAGCTTGAATACTACATAAACTGCTCCTTTTCTTGGTGTTGAATAAAGGTTTTGCTTTTATGTCCATTCCTGCCATGCACAATTTTGTCTACTGGATAAAGAATACAATTCTGAGCTAGAAAGTAGAATATGGACCAATCATGGTGGCTGCTTAATGCCTATATATTGCAAACCAAAACACCCAAACAGAGAGAGTAAGAGGGAATGTGTCTGCCAGAGAAGCAGGGGGTGGGACGGGGTGAGGGTGGCAGGAGGGAACATTGGTGGTGGAAAATGGGCTCTGGTGGAGGGATGGGTACTTGAACATTTTTTGATTGAGACGTAATCACAAAAATTTATAAGTCTGTAACTGTATCTTGGACTGGATCAATAGCACAGCAGCTAGGGCGTTTGCCTTGTATGTGGCCAACCCGGCTCCGATTCTTCCATCCCTCTTGGAGAACCCAGCAAGATACCGAGAGTATCCCACCTGCATAGCAGAGCCTGGCAAGCTACCCGTGGCGTATTTGATATGCAAAAAACAGTAACAAGTCTCACAATGGAGACATTACTGGTGCCCGCTCAAGCAAATCAATGAACAACGGGACAACAGTGCAACAGTGCTACAGTCACTGTATCTCACAAACTGTAATGAACTGTATGATTCATTACAATAAAAATAATTTTTAAAAATTCCCAGCTGATATTTGCAGAGGGGAGGAGACATGGTGCTAGTATGAGCTTCAAAGAAGATACCTCAGGTCCCCTTGCCAGTTGCTGTGAGCAATCCCACTACTGGTGTTCCTTGGGTTCCTGTTTAGAAGTCAACAACTGTCCAACATCATAGATTCTGTCCCAGACCTGGGCCCTGGATATGGCTGAATCCCCGGCCCCTCAAGAAAGAAGTCCACGAATCACTGCTGGACTCTTCGGGGCTTATTCACTTGCTGCAGTAACACTGGCAACTTTACTTCTCTTTGTGAAAACTTTGGGATTAAAATGTGGCTCTCTCGCCACCATGGCTTCCTTCTTCCTTCTGTTCTACCACAGTTCAACCGTCATTCCCTTATCTAATACCCCACTGACCCAAAAGGCAGCATAATGGTTTTCAAACTAAGAGCCTGGGAGGCAATCTCTCAAGGCTCACATGTCGCCTCTGACATTACAAATCTGTGACATAAAGAAAATGACTGAACTTCTCTATGCCTACGTGACCTTAGTATCCTAAACTGCTTGGAGGATTGTACAAGTTATTATAAGCATTTTAGAACAGCGGGTTCAAAACCGTGCTTGTTGGGCTCAGGGGTGTGGCCCAGTGGCAGAGCATCTGGTTTGCAAGGCTGAGGTGTCAATGTCCATCCTTCACACCATACACACACAGTGAGTGTCATCCCCAGCTCTGCTGTAATTCCCAGCGCTGAAAGCAAGAGTACTAGCCACAGTGCATTCAAGTGTGCAAGCATCACAACCAAGTGTGCATGACCCCTAGCACAAGGCAACCAAGTGTGTGCACTTCAGTGTACTGTAACAATAAAGAAGGTGAAAATGTAAATGCTTGCTAAGTTAAATAATTACCGGTGCTTGATCGGATTATCTCTGTCCCAACAACGTGGCCAAGCAAGTCATACTGGTTCAGACGAGAGCCGTCCTGTGCCACTTCCACGGATTTGTTCTTTCCAAGTGTCCACGAGTAGACCACTTCAGCTGTTGTGTAGGCATCTAAGATATAAAAAGGTCAAGAGGCAGAACTTGGTAAGAAAGGAAAATGACTATTCTTTTTCTTTTTATTCCTTTTGGCCCAAATCTGGGAGTGCTCAGGAAGCTACTTCCTGTTTGGTCCTTAGGAGTTGTTCTTGGCAGTGCTCGAAGGACCAAAAAGTAGAAGGGATCGAACCCAGGCCTCCTGCATGAGTCCCATCCTTTGAGCTATCTCTCTGCCCCATAAAATGATCAATGTTGGTCGTAAAATTGCATGCAACATTTTTATTTTTGGTTTATGGGCTATACCAGGTGGTGTTCAGGGCTTACTCTTGGTTTTATGCTCAGGGATCAATCCTGGTGGGACTCAGGGGCCTACTTGGGGTGCTGGGGATTGAACCCAGGTCAACTGCATGCATGTAAAAAAGAACTACTCGCTTTATTATTGCTCGGGCCCAAACTACATGTGATTTAAGTACAACTTCTATCTCAATAGTGGATCTGAATATGTATTCAACTGAAGTACACTTACTCATACAGTAATTTAAACAATACTAACGCAATAGCTACTATAGATTATACTGGGTATAGAGCAATACATTTAGTGTTATCTTCCTTCAATGACTTGTCTACTTTGATAATAAATTGTCAAGCATTGCCTTCTCTTAGAGGGTTCAGAGTGGAGGTAAGGGGAGAAGTGGATAGATTATTATCTAATGTAGATGTCACAAATTCTAATTTTCTATGGGATATTAAATATTCTAATAGCCTCTACAGAAGAGAAAGTGGTATTTCAATTAAGTAAATCATAAGAAAAATAAATTACTATAAATATAATGTTTGTCCTTAATTATGAAGTGATGGCATAATATAAAGTATTAAAATTATATTAGAAATAGTTTTAATTTGAACATTAAAAAGTCTGCTAAGAACTTATAGGAGTGATGCCTGAGCACAGAACCAGGTGAAATCCTGAGCACCACTAGGTATGATACCCCCAAACCAAAATCAATCAGCCAATATTAAAAATAAATTCAAATAACATGTAGCAATAATCAATGACTATGATTTTATTTTCTTTCTTGATTTTGGGGCCATACCAAGGAGTGCTCAAGGCTTACTCCTGGGTCTGTACTCAGGGATCACTCCTATCAGTGCTCAGGGAAGTATATGTGGTGCCGGGATGGAACCCAGAATGGCTGTGCACAAAAACAAGCACTTTATCTGCTGTACTATCTCTCTGGCCCTGACCAGGATTTTCTTTAGAAACTTAATGCCTTATTTGCAAACAGGAAGCCTGCTACCTTTCATTTTTCAAATGTGAAATCAATTGCATGGATTTACATTTATAATATTACAGTATTTCAGTTCAGGAATGCATTTCATGTTTCTATATGCATATATATATATATATATATGCCTCATGACACTGAGCTTAAAATTTTTAGTCACCAGTCTATTCAAATGACACCCTTTACCCATTGCTCCCCCATGTTAATGTCACGTTTTGCATTCAAAAACTCAAGTCATGTACATGATTTAGTGCAACATATTTTCACAGGTTTGAGGACAAGGAAACTCGTGGGGAGTGAGCAATGAGGTTATGTAGCATCCTAAAGGAAGATGCCTACTGTTTTTTCTCAGAAAATCCTGATTCTTTATGCTGTGGGATTCCTATTTGGGGTGAGTACTTGCCTTCACGCAGGTACCTAGACTCATAAAGGGAAGTTGATCACCACTGATCAAGCTGGTGAGGAGCTCCAGGTATTGATCCACAATATGCTCATTTTCAATCTTCGCCCACAAAGTTAATCATTCTTACCAAACGTACCAACAAACAGACCAAGTTTCAGGTCCCTAAAAGCTATGCAATGGTGGAAATACATTTCATAACAATAACATAAACACAGACTCACATATACTAATAGTAATATATTTACATGATACTTAATAGACTTTTTTTTAATATACTACAGTAAACTGTTCGTTGAGTTGTTTATAGTGGGCAACATGCCAGGAAGTTCTTCATTCTTGTCAACATTCCCATTGACATCATGAACAATATGCATAACCATACACATATATTTCCTATGCTTATGTTTTGTCTCTGCTATCATAAGCTACAAATAAAAACTCAACAAGAAATCAAACTTTCCCACGTAAATTATATGCACCATGTATGGCTATTTCTTCAACACACCAAAAAAGTGCTTCTAATTCAACATATATTTCCTCTATAAATAACAAATTTTAACATATTTATTTGATACATACAGAAGTCTTGATGCCAGGGCAAGAGAGCTGCTTAAAGCAGAACTGTAGCCCCAGTCGCAACACTTAGGATATGAACTTACACTCAAAACCAATTTAACTCTCAGTCAATTTTTCAAGATTTTCATTGTACTATTTTCCCTTTTGGTTTGGAGGCCATATGGTGCAGTACAGGGAGAGTAACCAAGCTCGCTGTTTGGTGGTGACTCCTGATGGTGCTTGTGGGGAGGTCATATATGGTGCTAGATATGGAACCTGGGTCTCTTGTATGCAAACATGTGCTCCAGCCCACTGAACCACATAGGCCCAATTTTAACAAGTATACTATATATATATATATACCAAGTATATCATATATACATGTGTGTATTCCTAAGCAGAGAATCCCCTGTAATGTCTTCTTATCTTTAGAATTCAGATGGTTGTACCACCTTTATGTGAAAAGTCAATACAAATTTCTGCTCCTCATTTCCAAAAGATGATGATGTAAAAGCTAAAACAGGATTGTTCGTGGAAAGGGTAGGGAATGGAAAATATTTTATAGCTCTGAAATGTAAAAAGATTTTCTTTCTGGATCTCTAACGCTTACTGCCTGGAATATCGGCTGACAAACGCCCAGTGAACCCTATGACAAGTGTGATAATAGATGACGCAGCTACCAGTATCAGGAAGCTCCCTGGATCCAGATACGCAACCTGCCTTATGCAAGAAGCAATGAGTCCATTTCTTTGAAAATAGTGTGGGAGTAGAGCGATAAATGGAAAGAAGGTTTTCTTTTCATATGTTAGAGGTCAGTGTAAGAAAGGTATGAGTTAATGAGGGGAAAGAAGAGGGAGAAATAAACTCTAAAACCAAACTGATAGCGACTTGATTGAGTGCACACAATCTCTGGGAAGAGAGGGACAGAGCACAAATGGTTGCAGAGCAAGCCTGGACACGAGTTGTGTCCATACCCCTAGCAGTGGGATGAAAACAAGGCTAAGCGAAAATAGAGGGCATGCTTCGGCTCAAAGTGCAGGACTGCAGAAGGATTTGGACTGCGAACAATGCTCAGGAGGTGGGAGCACTTTTAGCAGGTGAAAGGTCATTCATAGCTGAAAAATAAAAATATAACAAAGGCCACAGAAGCATACAAGAAAATGGGACGTTACATGAAATAATGTTCTCTATTAATGGAATAATTACAGGAGAGAAGCTGAGGTAATAGAGTAAAATATCCTAATTTTCTGCAGCAAGATAAAAGGGGTTGAGTCCATTTGCTAAATGCTGGGCCTGCCTGAGACAGAGTGAGGGAGGCAGAGGATTGTTCGAGCTACAGTGTGGGGAACTGTTGGAGAAGAGTGGAGATGCAGCACGGTACTAGGGACAATGTTATCACAGTAGGTGGCTGAATCTTAAGCTGCAAGAACTGCCGTGGATGGGAACATGTCAGCTGTCTGATATTATAACTGATGAGTGTTCAGAATGGTTAAAAAACAAGGATTCGAAGAAAGTTTGAAATGGTAGCTTTTCCAAGCATGGGAATAATGAGAAAACAGATTTTCCTACTAGTGAACAAAATGCTTTCTTTCATACACTGTTTTTCTCACCTTCTACCAAGTCTCTTGAATTCTGTAATCAACTTTCCCTCCCAGAATTCTACAACTCTTTCTCAGTTCCAATCATTCTCATTTCATAAAAAGAGCAAAAGTAGAGCAGGGCTGAAGGGATTGACAGACACCATGAAAAATACCCAGCAGACCATCGAATGATGAGAATTACATCTCCAGAGGGGCCAGGTCAACAGCAAAGGCTTCTCCTGCTATTGCTCTCACTCTGTTTTTCCCACTGAGGTACATTATTTGTTCAAAGGTATTCCATCCCTAGATGAAGTATACCAGAATTTCCCTTCCTGTGTATTTTTGTCTGGCTTTTTCATGGGTTACAAGGCCAGCTGAAGTTTTCAGTACAATGAAACCAAACTGACAGGATGGGAGTGGGTTCTTCTGCCATTTCTCCAGATCTCTGAGCTGGACATCAATGCGGAGGCCAATGACACCACATTTGTACAAGGTGGTAGGGAGGTTTACAGTAATTTCCTGGCTCTATGATCAACAATGATTTCAAATTGGCCAGTGTAACCACGCTTCATCATCACAGTCAGGAACCTCACGATGACCTTGGCGAAGGCCAGATGAGTACTTGGTACATGCTGCAGTTCTCGGCATTATTGATGCTCTTGAGGGCATCAGGCAAGGAGGTTGCACACCATGATGGTGGCAGAGAATAAAGGCAGAGAGAGGATGGTACAGACAAGTGAATAAAGCAATGACCAATTCTTGTCTTTTGATGCATTGCAACCACCTGCTACTGTTGCTTAAGTATTGTAATAATAGGAATGCCAGGGATAAAAGAGCAAAAAAAATACTCATGTCAAAAGGACACCAATGAAAAAGTAATTATTTTGATCTCATTGTCTAATATTGCTTGTTTCTTAGATTAAAACAATTAGCTACTTATTCAATACTTATTCAATAAATGTTAAATACATACTTGACAATTATATAAAAGTTTATAGACATGAGTGTGTATAACTGTAGGAAAAGGTAGAGAAACAAGAGGGAGAAGGAGGAGGATGAGGGAGGAGAAGAAGAAGAAGATGAAGAAGAAGGAGGAGGAGTAGGAGGACAAGGAGAAGAAGAAGGAGAAGAAGAACGGTAGAAGTAAAAGGAGGAGGAGGAGGAGGCGAAGAAGAAGAGGATAAAAAATGAAAAAGATTAAGGAAAAGGGCTGGAGCGATAGCACAGCGGGTAGGGCGTTTGCCTTGCACGCTGCCGACCCTGGTTCGATTCCCAGCATCCCATATGGTCCCCTGAGCACCGCCAGGGAGTGATTCCTGAGTGCAGAGCCAGGAGTAACCCCTGTGCACCGCCAGGTGTGACCCAAAAAGCAAAAAAAAAAGAAGATTAAGGAAAAGAAAAAGATGAAAAGGAGATGTTGAATAAGAAGACAACGAAGAAGGAGTAGAAAAAAGATGGAAGAAAAAAAAGAAAGAGAAGAAGACACAGAGGAAGAATG